>NW_021634032.1:0-58845 GCF_004799145.2 Neltuma alba | reverse complement strand
TCCCATTTTGCCCAAGCCATGTCTACTCTTTAGGAGCCTTTAGACCAGTAGACTGAGTCAAGGAATAAGTCACCTACCCTCAGCTGATAACTTGACTAATTATTCCCCAAGACTGATCACAAATACTAGTATGTCTTCTTAGGCCTTACTCACCTTTTCTGTCAACTTCAGAATCATTCATCTTTTTGCCTTTCCTTTTCTCTTAACTTTTAGCTACTTCAGGCCATTTTCTTTTATTCATGCCCTTTAATTCTCTAGGCCATTGGCTCACAACTATAGCCTTCTGGGCTTGTCATCATACCCATGCCAGTCTGCCATATCTTATGATTTTCTTTCTTATCTTACAGGGAGAGGTCTTGAAAAATCATCTCTATCATCTTCTTATATTTTCCATCCTTTTCTTATTCTTAGCTAGTTTGATTCCCATTGGGGTAAGGTTAACTTCATAAATCTTCCTGCCTTTCAGAGAACAGCTCGCTCTCGGTAGAGTGGCGTCAACCTTATGTTAGAGAATCACTCCATTTTCAGAGAACAACTCGCTCCCCAATAGAACAGCGTCAACCCTGTATTGGAGAATCACTTCCTCTTCAAAGAACAGCTTGCCCCCAATAGAGCGATATCAACCTTAAGCCGGAGAGCCACCTCCCAAATTGAGAGACATTCTATTGCCAAAACGTACCAGTTACTTAATCTCTATCCCGGCACATTCTTACATGTTAAATCCCTATTAGGGAAGTCTCTCAACTTCACTCATTCAATCACTATGGCAGTGGCATCCGTCTATTAGAATCTCACCTCTTAAATTCCTTACTGGCCTGAGTGCTATGGTCGCACTTCTCATTGATGCCTTAGGGACATAAAGCAATACTCACTAGTCTGAAACATCACCGTACGTCTAAGCATCATCAGGCTCTAAGCATCATCGGGAACTTACTTATCTCTTTCTATACATCAGTTCCTAGTGCAACCATCAACTATCATATTCTTATCTATTTCCGTTCAACTCTATCCTCAAGAGGGATCTTGCCTGACTCTACTCTTTCTAACCTTCTTTACCTTCTAACCAATCATTTTTATGGTCAGGTATTGATCATCATACACTAATCAAATCACACAGTAAGTATTTAATCACCTTGCTGTGTTATGTCTAGGCCAGGCACCTTACTTATCATCAATTCTTTATTCAATATCATTTATTCTCTATCCCTCTTGGTTTACTATCTCTTAAGGGTTTCTACCTCTATTCAGGGATTTGAACAAACCTCAAGCATCTTGTCCTGTTACCTTGCCTTTATCGAGGTCACATCAATTACTTAAGGTTTAGGTTGTCATCCTGCTTTCCTATTAGGGTACAGACTTCTACCCCTGCTAGACTTATTATATTCTTAATCATTACCCTCTAGGGGAATCTTTTGACTTTGACTCATCCCAGTCAAGCTTTCTCAGCTTAATCATCCCTTTCCTGAGGAGGAGTCTCCTAGCAGTGACTACCTATCTCTTAGGTTACTTTCTATCATTCCTTACTTCTCCTCTATATCTATTTCTCCTAGGGAAGTCACCTCAATCTCTTAACCTTCGTTGGACCCATCCTGGTAACCCATCACCTTTCTAAATAGAGATTTTACTCATACCGGGCTTTGCTTGAACCAATATTCTGTTTAAACAATTGCCAGAATATTTGCTCTGATACCAAAATGAAACATCCTTCTTTTAACCTCTCAGAGTACGCATTTAGAAGTGTTACAATTCAAGCGATTCACGATACAAGTCCGCATATTGAAATTTGTAATTGGTTCTTAGGTTACTGTTTAATGGTAAATTTCAGATTTTTGGTCTAACTTTGAAAATTCATATTGAAACATCCTACTTTTAACCCCTCAAAGTACGCGTTTGGAAGCGTTATGGTTCAAGCAATTCACAAAACAAGCCCGTAGATTGAACTTTGTGATTGGTTCTTGGGTTACTGTTTACTGGTAAATTTGAGATTTTTAGTCTAACTTTGAGTAATCATAATTCTCAGCGCACACATCCGTTTTAAGTGATCTACCACTTATTTTAAAGCTCAGGATGTGTACTTTAATCATGTCAAATTTCATGAGCAGAGTCAGTCATTTGCCATACTTCTGCTATATCATTATTTTGTTACTGAATTAGGGATAGCTTATCCCCTAACTTGCACTAACAGTTCATGATTAAGACTTTCCATACATAATACCATTCCATTCATACACTAACCATTCTCATACATTATCATAGCTAATTACACAAGCCAACATCATCATTTATCATCACATATCATCAATGGCACAATTACAACATACATTGGTATATAAAGTGTACAACGTAATGCAATACATTTCTTAAATTCTTTTCCTCTCTTTGTTGCTCCACTTCTTGATTTCTTCTCTAATCCTTTTGCTCCTAGTATGGTTGCTTAAGGGAGGGTGAGATTTGGGAGAATCTCAGTAGCAAACATTACCATTTATGCATGCAACATGGATGCAAGTGTATGACGTGCTTTTGTGCACATAACTCTATCATTCATGCATAGTGAAATGCTATGGAAAGTAAGCCAGTTCATTCATATTCACATAACATAATGCCAAGGTATGCTTAACATAAACATGGAAATCATAATTTAGCAGCATAGCTTAGTCACATCATGGCATTAATAGCACATACACACATACACATCAAGCACACAAGAAAAGTAAGTTCGCTACCTTGTATCATAGGTTTTTTCTTACTCTTCAACTTGCTCCCTTTTGCTTCCAAACATTAACGTTGCTTCCTCAACCTTTGCCATTCCTTTTCCTTGATGTCTCATGGCCCTAAATGCACCAACACATCATTTACATTCATTTATTAGAGCCATGGTAATCAATAACATCAATACTTTATTTTCTTTGAGCTATATTATCTTCCAACTTTTGAGCTTGATTTACAATCTTTCTAAAATTAATTCCACATGCTATTTGATGATGCCTCTGTCGTCAAAGCACTCAATTAAATTAGGTCCCAATTAATTTGTAGTTTAGGATCAACCTAGGTCATTACTTCTAAAAAGCAAGTTATAGGTTTCTTTAGGTAAAAATTTAGGTGATAAAAAAATGCAATAAATTGGACCTAGACTAAAATGAAAAATTCTAATTCTAAATACAAGATGCAAATGTCCTAAAATCTATATGAAAATTAAATTAAACTAAATGAATGTAAATGCAATTTTTAGGGGGGTTTTTTTAGAAGGAAAATAAAAATGACGAATAAAGAAAATTAACTAGAAAGCAAAGAAAATTGACAAGTACAAATTGAGAAGTTTCTCTTCAGTTACGGTAGAGGGAACAACCCAGGATTCGCATAAATTTAACCTTCATAACCGTAATCAGTTAATTAGACCAAAGGAAAGTGATAAGAGAGTGTAATTAATAAATTTAATCACCTATTTGAAATAAAGGGAACCCTCAATTTCAAAAACCCTTGAACCATTAGAGAACTCATAACGGTATAACGTTGGTTAATTAAGCTTATTAAAATCAATGAAAACAATTCAAATTAACTATGGAAATTATGTTTGAAATTATCCAATTAAACAATCAGATAATTAACCAACTTAATTAAACAATTAAGAGGCAAAAGAACCCAAATTTTACAATCCAAACCACACTGATGATTAAATTTATTATGAAAACTCAATTATAAATTCAATCAACAATGCAAAGGTTCATAAACATAAATTCCAGCAAGTGTCTCAACACAAATAAAATCCAAATATCAATCCAATCCAAGAATAAAAAAAAAGACAATCTAGAACTAAATTGTTTCACAAAAATACAACTCAAAATTATTTAAAACTAAATAATCTTAAGTCCTTGAATTAAAAAGATAAATAGAACATCACTCCTTTGTGGTCTTTAAGTGTTAGCCCAAGGCTCAAGTCTCCTCCATGCTCCTCCCAAGTTGCCTCCCTAACAAGCTTAAGCTGCCATCAAAATGTCTCCTCCTCCAAAGTTGTTAGATACCATAGCCATGAAGTGATTGAAGGTGATGGTGAGGAGTTGTGCGTGTAGTGAGAAATTGATTGAATGTGATGATGGAATATGGTGAGAATAGTTGTTGGGTGACTATGGAACGAAGGAAGGTATGGTGCAATCCGTGAATGGAGAATGAATTGATATTAGGCGTGAATTTTCTTTATGGAATGAGGGGAATATTTTAATGGGAGAAAAGGAAATTTTTGTGGATCCAAAGCTCAAGCCCATTAGTAATTAATTGGCCCACTTGATATTAGCCATTAAATTGTGCTTAAATCCCAAGAAACAATCTTGCACCATTAGATTTCCTATATACTTTTTCTTGACCTACAAGAATTTAAGTGCATCAATTAAATATTAAATATGCACAAAAATTAGGTAAGAAATTGCAAAACTTTCTAAAAGTAATGTTTCTAAAAATATGAGACTTGTTTCCAAAGAAATAGGAAAAATTAATTCCAAGTCAAAAATAGAAAATCACAAAATATTTATATTTTTAATTTAAAATATCAATTTTTAAGCAAAATCCAAATATCAACTAATTAATCCAATAATGCATAAAAATCCAATTAAGCTCAAAATTATCATTTAAATCCTAAATTAATGTGGGATAAAATGTATAAAAATTGGGCTTTATCACTATTCCCATACAATTTTGCATGTAGAATCTATTTCCAAACTCAAAATAATCAAAATCAAACTCCTTCCCTATGAACCAGCCTTGATCGAATAGTATGCCTTTAAGGTCCAAAATTTCCATTTTCAATTCCAATACTTCCAACGTTGTTTTCTCCCTTGACCCCACATAATTTTTCATTTTAAACACATTAGTAGCATTAAAATGATCAGAATCACATCCTAGGAACAAGAACCAGGTCTGGCCGAATTACTACTCAAGTTGCACAATCATGAAATTTAACCGATTTCAACATAAAACCACTTGATTCTTATTCCTCTCAAGCCTTTAAACATTATTCTAACATCAATTTCATCTTCCCTTATTCTCAAGAATTTCGTTCAGCACCTCCCCCAAGGGTTCGAAGCTCCCAAAAATCATTAAAATCCATAACCAAGCTTAACAACAAAAAGGGTAGTGGCAACTACATCAAAAATCATGGACATACCTTGTTTTAGAGCTTGATCTTGCATATGACCACTTGGCTTTTCTTTCTCCCTCTTCTTTCTCTCTCTAGAAACTATTTTGCAAGAGTTTCCCCATAGGTTTCATGGCTTGCACGAAAATGAGGGGTGGGGAGGGGGTATTTATAGAAAACAAGACTGAATCTGGGCTGTTGATCTTAAAATATGTGGCTTGATCTGGACCATTTATTTCTCTTTTAATCTTTTGGTGACAAGTATCCTATGATATTATGCTTGCCTCATCATGATGACATCATACTTACATCATCAATCCACATGCTTTTAATCCGATAGTATACGTGTCTTGCATCCAACCGTACACATAATATCTTCTTTTCCTATATAACCATACACTTGTCTCCTCCATATTCTTTCATCATTAAGGCATTAAAATAGGGAGAAAATTAATATAAAATTCGTGCAAAATATAGTTTTTAGGTATTTCTCCACCTATTTTGCCATTCTACATCGTATAGGGTACTTTTTCGAGTCTTGACTTACCCAGAACTACTGGGACATGTTCTGGCACTATTTTCTCACCTCAAATAAATTTACATGATATTATATAACATGCCCAAAGAGAAAGTAATGCTCTTCCCTTGTTCTTGTATTAAAATAATTAAAATAATTAATAATATTTATTTCGGAGTGATCTTAACCTAATTCTTTCTACCAGTCCACAACTCCGAGAATCTATCTTCGGGTACCAATACTATTTATTCATCACAGGGAATTCCTCTAGTTTATCTTAAGTCAAAAGTCAACCTCCAGATAGTTGACTTTGACTTTTCCCGAATAGTGTATAAATAGGCTTTAAATTCTATTAAAGCCAACCTCTTCGCTTTTTGGGGATAGAATTATTTTTAAAACCTGTGATAATTCCTCAAGTATTTTCCCCTATTTTCTTCCAATTATATGAGGCCTCCTTATACTTTAAATAATTTATTTTCAATAATATTCAAAATCAGTCAAAACCCTGGGAATTCCGCAAATTCCTTCCAGGGGCATTTTCATCATTTTTAGCCTCATATAGGCCTCTGGATCTTATTCCCATTTTTTTTGGAATTTTTCTGAGGTATTTAGGCCTTAACCTACCATTTCTCATTTTCTAGGATTTTTCTGGGATTTTCAGGCATAATTTTCATTTTTGCCCTTGCCAGTCCAAAACTTTGCAAAATTACAATTTTGCCCCTAGTTTGGCTTAACTGTAAAATTCACTTCATTGAAGCCTCGAACATAACTATTGGCTTACATTGATCTCTATTTCTCATTCTTGGGCCTTGAGACTTCACTAGAGTCTCTAACTTTCTCTTTTCTCAGTCCCAGAAACTTTCCCCTTGCGATTTAGTCCCTGAGAATCCCTCTGTTCTTCTAGGAAATCTCTGGAACCTTTGCCTAAAAAAGGTCTAATAGCCTGCCTATTTCAGGCTAATTTCGGTACGTATAGGCCTAAAATTCGGTATGTGACATGTGTACATATCCAATTAAGGTGTTCTGCCTCTCATTTTAAATCTTGGGATGTTCACAACACAGCTACCAAATTTCATGGCCTAAATCATCCATTTGGTAGGTCAAATTGGATTTGGAAGTTGACTGTTCCAGGACCTACGCTTATTCATTAGACAGTTCTTGTTTTAATTCCTTTTTTTTTTTATTGTTTTGGCATGCATAACTTGGCCTTATCCTTTCATATTCATTCTCATACATTTCCATTTATGCCATAAACATTCTAAACAACTACATTGCATCATTGGCATTCATATACATAATTTACACATTAGGAGAATCATACATTAACTAATAGCTTCATTCATTGACATGAATATTTCTCCACTTTCTTCTCCTTCCTTCTCATACTCTCCTTCATGCAATTATTGTCTATCATATTTGACCTAAATGGTTGGCTAGGTAAGAGGTGAGATTCGGGAGAATCTCAGTAGCAAAAATAACCACCCAAACATACATGGCAAGCTTGGCATTTATAACATGATTGCAACTTAACATATTTATAACATAATAACATGTTTGGAAATCATCATGAATTTATCATAAAACACATAGCCCTATGAAATATTTCAAACACATTCACAATCATAACACATGAGTTCATAAAATCATATAACATACAAACATGTCATACATGCAAGCAAATACTAAGCATATAAGAGTAAGGTCAAGTTTGCTACCTTGTGTTTTTAAACTTTCTCTTGTTCTTCAACTTACTCCCTAAGCTTCCCAACCATCTAGCTTTCGGTCAACCATATCCAAACCTTCTCTTGGATGTCTCAAGGTCCTAATCACAGCCACAAGGGTCACATTACTCATTAGGACCAAGAATTACACAATATGGAAGACTTATGTCCTTAAACTTAATCCCTTTTTACTTAATTTATAATGTAGTGTTCTAGCTTTGTAAAAATTGTTCCCTTAGGGATATCGTACACAATTTTTCCCAAGGAATCCAAATATGAGTTTAGATTCATTAAAGTCCAACTCCTTCCCCTAGTCCTAGGCTAAAATCAAAATCTGCCACTAAATTTTCGGTTTTTATTCCAATACTTCCAACTTCATTCTTTCATCTTATCCCTAAACAATTTTTCATTTTAAACACATTGGAAGTATCAAAATCACATCCCAGGCACAAGAACCTGGTCTGGCTGAAACATTTCCTTAAGTTACACAATCATGAAATTCAACCAATTTCAGCATAAGATCACTTGATTTGTGGTCCTTTCAAGCCTTTGAACATTATTCTAACATCAATTTCATCTTCCCCTACTCTTAAGAATTTCGTGTAGCATAACCCCCTAGGATTTCAGGCTTCCAAAAATCATTAAAATCCTTAACCAAACTCGACAACAACAAGGGTAGTGAAAACTACATCAAAAACCATGAACATAGCTTGTTTTAGAGCTTGATCTTGCATGGGGCCACTTGGCCTTTTCTTTCTCCCTCTTCTTTTTCTCTCTAGAAACCATTTTGCTAAAGCTTCCCCAAGGTTTTCTCTAGGTTGGACGAAAATGAGAGAGGGAAGGGGGTATTTATAGAAAACAAGACTAAATATGGGCTGTTGATTTTAAAAAATGTGTGGCTTGATCTGGACCGTCCATTTTCTTTTCTAATCTTATGGTGACAAGTATCCTATGACATCATGCTTACCTCATCATGATGATATCATGCTTACATCATCAATCCACATGCTTTTAATCAGACCGTACACGTGTCTTGCATCCAATCATATACATAATACCTTTTTTTCCTATCTAACCGTACACTTGTCTCCTCCATATTCCTTCATCATTTTGGCATTAAAATAGGGAGGAAATTAATATAAAATTCGTGCAAACTACAACCCTTAGGTATTCCTCCACCTATCTTGCTATTTTGCACCATATAGGGTATTTTTTCGGGTCTTGACCTTCCCGGCACCACTGGGACATGTTATGGCACCATTTTCTCACCTCAAATAAATCTACATGGCATTATATAATATGCCCAAAGAGGGAGTAATGCTCTTCCCTTGTTATTCTATTAAAATAATTAAAATAATTAATTATATTTATTTTGGAGTGAACTTGACCGAATTCTTTCTACCGGTCTACGATTTCGAGAATTTATCTCTAGGTACCAATACTATTTATTCATCATAGGGAATTCCTCTAATTTTTCTTAAGTCAAAAGTCAACCTCTAAACATTTGACTTTGACTTTTCCCGGATAGTATGTAAATAGACTTTAAATTCCATTAAAGCCAACCTCTTCACTTTTTATGGATGGAATTATGTTTAAAACCTATGATAATTGTTCAAGTATCTTCTCCCATTTCCTTCCAATTATCTGAGGGCTCCCTATACTTTAAATAATTTATTTTCAATAATATTCAAAATTTGTCAAAACCCTGGGAATTCCATAATTTCCTTCCAAGGACGTTTTCGTCATTTTAGCCTGATACAAGCCTCTGAACCTTATTCCTATTTTTCTAGAATTTTTCTGAAGTGTTCAGGCCTTGACCTACCATTTCCCTTTTTTTTTTTTGGGATTTTTCTGAGATTTTTGGGCATAATTTCCATTTTTACCCTTACCAGCCCAAAACTTTGCAAAATTACAATTTTACTCCTGGTTTGGCTTAACCTCAAAATTCACCTCATTGAGGCCTCCAACATAACTATTGGCCTATATTCATCTCTATTTCTCATTCCTAGGCCTCGAGACTTCATTCAAGTCTTTACTTTCCTCTTTGCTCAGTCCCAGAAAACTTCCCTTTTGCGATTCAGTTCCTAGGAATCCCTCTGTCCTTCCAGGGAATCTCTGGGACTCCTGCCATAAGGGGTTTAGCAGTTTGCCCAATTCAAGCTAATTCTGTTACTTCTAGGCCTAAAATTTGGGATGTGACAAGAACAAAATAGGAGTAGAATGAGGACTCACTTGGAGAGAACCAACGATGAATCCAGGATGCCAATGACGGACGCAACACAAACTCCCTAGGGAAGTGGTTTTTCAAACAAGTGATAGTTAAAGGAAGACAAACAGAGCAGGGGCCGAGGGTTTGAGGTGGGCAAAATATTCAGACTCAAATTAATTAGGGGGGCAAGTAGGTAATTTCATAATTCTAATTTTTTGCTCTGAGGTCCCTGGGAACTTAGGAAGCATTTGGGGATTTCCAAAGACTTTTTTAAAATTAATGATCTTCTATGAGACCTGAGTGTAATTTTTCCCATATTTAATTGACATCTGGCATTGAGTAGGACCCACAAATTAAAAAGTAATCACCGAAATTGTTTATTTTGCTCCATTTGAAAAAATTGATGTATATTTTTGTATCCAAATAAATATTATGATGTTAGTTGCACATTGGCTAAAAGTTCATTGTTAAATTTGCACCTTAACCCAAAAAGAAATTGTCACATGAAACATAGAAATTAGGCATGCACTGTAAAGATTAAATCATGATAAAAGCAAATCAAGCAAAAGCATTACAATAAGTAGATATAGGTTATTAGAATTGATTATCATGATTGATAATTATTTTTAAAAGAAAATTGAGGTTTTCATAATATATGTCAATTCAATGCATATATCACTATCACAGAAGTGCATTAAAGAAAATCATATGGGAACACGTAACATAATGTTTAAGTGATATGGCATTAAAGATTTTCTCAATTATTTTTCCATACCTTTAGCCAATTATACTTTTTTTAATAGGGCTATTTTTTCACTGGAGACAATTTGATATGGTATTTCTTTTCTTTTTTTTCTTTGAATGAGAAATGAATATTATATGTTAACAAAAAAACAGAAAATAAAACAAACAAAACCCCACAATAGGTGGAAAAAAAGAAACCTCTTTATGCTCTCTCATTAGTGATTGCCTTTTACATAAAAGGTGGTGATTGATCAAAGATATAAAAATTACCTTATATAGTATGAGCTACCCTAGCTAAATGATTAGTAAAAAAATTATTTTCCCTGCTAATATGGTGAAAGTTAACTTACCAATCTCTAAAAATTAACATTTTAGCATAGTGAATGATGTCTTTAAAAGAGTGATCATAGTTGCAACCCTGAACTAATAAATTAATAGCTAAAACAAATTTCAACATTAAATTTTCAACCCCAAATATTTAATTTATAGCTAAAGTTTATATTTGGTCCTCTAACTTTATGCAAAGTTTCAGATTGGTCCCTCAACTTTAAAAAGTAGATTTTTAGTCTTTTAACCCTAAATTTGTTAGTCTTAAATGATGATTTTTTTTTTATAATAATCACGGTTGTTTTGAAAATTAAACTTAATATTATAGCATTTAGTAATGTTTTATCAACATTTAAGAGCTCAATATCATCATTTTTTGTTAATGGTTCTAGGGTTAGAGGTTAAAGTTAACGGACCAAAATAAAGCCTTATATAAAGTTAAAGAATAAAAAATATACTTTATCCTTAATTCATTATTTTTTATTTCTGAAATTCCTCGGAACTATAGTCATCATTTTAACAAAAAAAATCCATCAACTTTTGTAGTCATTTGCTTGGTCTTTTTCAAACTTAAAAACGTGGCCTCTTTCGTCACAGCCAATACAAGCTCATGGAAACAATAATTCCAAGTTCTTCAACAAAATAAACTTCAATAAGACAAATTGTGTCAGTCAAATTTTTAATTTCAACAAGTCATTTACCTCTGTGTATTGTCTCTATCATCCAATTTGTGAAGTTTTGCCATCTTGTAAGATTATTTTTTTATTTTTTCAAAAAAGAATCTAATAATTTTATTTTATAATAATAATAATATGTTAGTTTGCAGCTCTTGGCTCTCTAGCCCATCTCGAACTCCTTCCCTGATCATTTCAGATGCTTCTTCTACTGCTTCCCACTGCACTAATTGTTGGAAGACTCTTTCATCGTTTATCTTCTTTGAAGAACACAAGCTACTTTGAACCATGCTCGATTTCGAGTGTGATTTCTTTGATTAAAGGTAAGAGTGTTTTTTTTTAGACATTATGTTTTCACTAAATTTTTATATAAGAAATTTATTGTTATTGTTTGATTGTTCATATTTGGTTACTTTGTTTTCTGATTCGTTGTGATTTTTTTCTTAAAGGCTATTCTTCTTTACTTGTTAGCAATTCCCTTTTAATTTCTTGATTGTTTAATTATATTTAGCTTGCTATAATGAATATTTAAGAAGAATATTGTCGCCCCTGAATCCTTGTCATCCCGTAAAAAGGAAAGAAAAAGGAGTTGCTACCAAAATTTTAGAAGGTTAATTTTGAAAACCTAAAAAAATGTGGTCCATGAAAACCGGATAGGGTTTGGGAGTCGATTGTGTGTGGAGAAGGTGTTAGACACCCTACAACACCCCTTTAAGAGAACAGTTACCCTAAGTCAACTACTCAAAATTAATATGTCCTTTTTATTATATTTTATTTAACCTAAAAAAATAAAGATAGAAACAAAGAAATTTTTTTTTATTTACAAAAAGGAAAAAATAAATTATTTATAAAACTAGACTTGACTTAGGATAAAAACTTAAGGCTTACAGACTCTTTAAAGGGATCAAAATCCACATAGGTCGGGGGTAAAAATGCGTGTCACTTGGTTGGTATTTTTTTAGAAAATATTTATTCACCTAAAAAAGTTTTTTTTTGTGGATTGGTATTTTTTAATACATGAAAATAATTTTTGTATTTTTATTTAGAAAATATTTTTTTTGAAAAGCAATTTTGGATTACCCTCTCTGCGGAGGTTCCTATAACCTCACGCGGGAGAATAATCGTTTGAGCTTGTGGAGGTTCTACAAGCCGCACACAGCTGTAAAAAACATCTTGAGATTATATAAACATATTTTAAAAAAGACTTTCTATTTTATTATTTATTTATAAACATGGTGCCAAAATTATTTTCTTTCTTTTTATTTCAAAAATTAAATTTGCAAAATCACATTGGTATTCCTACAGGGACTTCCATAGTCTCACATAGTTTACCAATAAATCTAGATATCTGCAAAGGTTCTGAAAACCTCACATGATATAGATTTTAAAAAACAAAAAGAAGCGTTTTTGAAAACAAAAAGAAAGAACCCTCAGAAGTAATTTATCATGAAACTCAAGTTGAACATAATAGATAGGAAATGAAAATTCATACTTGATGCTCTACTTATCAATTGGCTAAAAAAAAAGGATACATTATATAATGAGCCAATAATAAAAAACTATATACATGTATTAGCAAAATGTCATGGACAAGAATAAAATAAATGAAATAGAGTGAAAATAAAAAGAAAGTAGGTATCAAAGTGAATACATGTGGGAGATAATAGATAAGGGCATATTTCGAACAAATCGTGAAAGAACCCTCCTTTTTCACTGGAAAATTTTGAGTACCTTCCTCTAACCCTTACTCTCTTATTCATAGGATCCACTTAGAGTCTTCTAATTTTTCTCTAATTTTTGTTTTTCAATTTTCCTCAATTGTGATTTGTAATGTAACTTCCTATTTAAGCACCAAATCATCATCAAATTGTGATTTTTTATTTTAATTTTCCTTTTCCCAAAAGATATTTCTAAATTGAGGAGTCAATCATCTTAAATGAGAAATCTTTATTTTTATTTTCTAATTTTTCTTATTTCCCTCTTTAACGTGTCCACCTCACATTTCTTAAATTAGAGGTCAATTGGCTTTTAATTCTTATCTTTTATTTTATTGCCATTTATTCTAAAAAGGATATTCTTATTTAATTTTCTTTTTTTGATTTGCCACATAGTTGATTTCTCAAACTTCACCTCCAAGAAAAAATCAAGAAGGATACTAACCTTTTATTATTCTTTTATTTCCCTTTTTTTATATCATTTACATTTAATATTTTTTGTGGGGTCCGAACAAAATTGGGTGTTTATAGCTACCTCTCTTTACTTGTTCATAGGTGAGAGAAGCGAGTTTCTTGCCTATGAAGCAAGTAAAGAAAAGAACACATATTTTGTCCAACCAAATATGCAACACTAGCAGATGGAACCAAGTTGTCCTAGAGACTAAAGAAGATCTGGACAAACTACACTGTCCATTACACTATCTATGCCCTTTTTCACTTGGTTCACAGGAGAGAAAACAAGGAAAACATGCCAGTATAACTGAACGTTCACACATTTTGGAGTGCCTATTTGCATTGGACTTTAGTATATGCTTGTCATTATAGAGTTTTGGAGAGGGTGCCAACTGGTACTGGGCTTTGAAGAAGTGGTAACCGTTTAGGCTTTAGAGAGGCGCTAGCCGTTATTGGGCTTTGAAAGGTGCTAGCTGTTAATGGGCTTTGAGAGTACCAGCCGCTATTGGGCTTTGAGAGTGCCTGCTGTTATTGGGCTTTAAAAAGAGGTGCCAGTCATTATTAGGCTTTGATAATGCTTGTCGTTATAGGGCTTTGGAGAGGTGCCATATGTTATTGAGCTTTGAAAGGTGCCACCCGCTATTGGGCTTTGATGGTACTAGCCGTTACAAGGCTTTAGAGAGGTGCCAGCTGTTATTGGGCTTTGATAGTACCTATTGTTACAAGGCTTTAAAAAGAGATGCCAACTGTTACCGAGCTTTGATAGTGCTTGCCGTTACAGGGCTTTAAAAGTGCCTACCACTATAGGGTTTTGGAGAGATGCCAGTTGCTATTGGGCTTTGAAAGGTGCCAGCTGCTACTGGGCTTTGAAGAGGTGCCGGTCATTGTCACATCCTAAATTTTGGGCCTAAAAATACTAGAATTAGCCTGAAATGGAAAGACTACTAGAACCTTTTTGGCAGAGGTCCCAGAGATTCCCTGGAAGGACAGAGGGATTCCAACAGACTAAATCACAGAGGGAAAGTTTTCTAAGACTAAGAAAAGAGAAAGTTAGAGACTTGGAAGAAGTCTCGGGGCCCAGGAATGAGAAATAGAGATAAATATAGGCCAAAGGTTATGTTGGAGGCCGTAATGAGGTGAATTATGAGGTTAAACCAAACTAGGGGTAAAATCATAATTTTGTAAAATTTTAGGCTATAAGGGCAAAAATAGAAATTATGCCCAAAAATATCAAATTTTTTTTAGAAAAATAGGAATAAGGTCAAGAGTCCTGTATGAGGCTAAAAATGACAAAAATGCCCTTGGAAGGAATTTGTAGAATTTCTAGGGTTTCGACTGATTTTGAATATTATCAAAAAGGAATTATTTAAAGTATAGGGAGGCCTAAGATAATTGGACAAAATAGGAGAAAATACTTGAGGAATTATCACAGGTTTTAAAAATAGTTTCGTCTCTAGAAGGTGAAGAGGTTGGCTTTAATGGAATTTAAAACCTATTTATACACTATCTGGGAAAAGTCAAAGTAAACTATATAGAGGTTGACTTTTGACTTAAGAAAAATTAGAAAAATTTCTCGTGATGAATAAATGATATTGGTACCCGGAGACAGATTCTCAAAGTTATGGATCGATAGAAATGTGATAACAATAAGAAGAGCATAGTCTTTCTTTGGGTAGAAGAAAGAAGAAGATGAACAGAGGACTTCTCTCTAGTTATGCCTCCTCTCTCTTTCCCCAACCCAACTCATTGCCATGAGATAAGATGATAGAAAAGCTCTCTACTTTGCCTCCTTTCTCACCAGGAAATTTTGAGTGACTTCCTCTAACCCTTGCTCTCTTATTTATAGGATCTACCTAGGGTTTGGTTTTCTAATTTTTGTTTTTTAATTTCCCTCAATTATGACTCATAATGTAACTTCCTATTTAAGCACCAAATCATCATCAAAATTGTATTTTTATTTTTATTTTCTTTTTTTAAAATTTTCACCATTCTCACCTCAAAAGATATTTCTAAATTGAGGAGTCAATAATCTTAAATAAGAAATCTTTATTTTTATTTTCTAACTTTTCTTATTTCCCTCTTTAATGTGTCTACCTCACATTTCCTAAATTAGAGGTCAATTGGCTTTTAATTCTTATCTTTTATTTTATTGCCATTTATTGTAAGAGGGTTATTCTTATTTAATTTTCTTTTTTTGATTTGCTATTGATAACCTCTCAAAATTTCTACTTATTCAACTTGTTTTAGCACTCTTTTATTTGATTTGGAAGTCAATTTTGCAAGGAAAAAAAGCTTGAAGCGAGTAAGGAATAGAGACCAGAAGTGGAGAGCTAAAAAGAGACCATTCACCGTGGCTTATAGGAACAAACGCCACGGCGGTTCTAACAGAGAGGAAGGAGTGCACTTCTGTAGTCCCTGTTTGGTGTAATCCGTCATGGCTGATGATCACGTGCGCCACGGTGCTAAAGCTACTCAGCAAAGCCATTCTGTGTAATCCGCCGCGACGCCTAACCCCTCGCAGCTGTGCGTTTTATGATGTAACTTAAAAATTAGGGCATATAGAGGGGGATACTCAGTTTTTCTGGGGACACTTCAACTTTGGGGCGATTTTGGAGGCTTGCTCTGCTAGGGTTTGGAGCTTTGAAGGCTTAGAATCTTTAGGCTCGAAACTAGAAGAGATTCGAAGCTTGTTACTCAATTTTTCTGGATTTCCTTCTTCTTCCCTTCTTGTTTCTGCAATGACTACTGGCTATTCTTATAGTTGTAGTTTTTTACTCAATATGTATAGCCAAATCAGTTTTTCTAGGGTTATTTTGATCTATTGTATGGATTGAGACTTGGTTTTACTATCTCTTGAGTATTAATGATAATGTTCAGTTGTTTTTACCTTGAGCTTAATGCGTCCTTATGTCTGGCCATCATTTGGATTGATTGTTTGATTAGTTTAACTTGAGAAAGTTGAGTTAATCTATGAACTTTGGTAAAAACATGCTAGTCCAGAAATTTAACTGAGTAAATAGACAGTTTGTTGATAGAACAGAGATGTAAATGGGTTTTGGTTTTAAAAGTGCAACCTTTTCAAACAAATGCAAGAGATTGCTATGTTTTATTATGATTGCAAACATTTGGTTTTGACTTGAGAAAGCTTAATCAATTTTGCGAACCCCGGCTAACTGAACTTATTGTTAAGCATTGCTTGAGAAGTAATTAATCCAGTTTTATGAAGTATTTTAGTGAAGAATAACCCTAGTCTCTTAATTGTTTCAATGTCAAGTTAATTTTATATTGCATTAAATCATTGCTTTCCTAATTTCATTTCAAAAACTCTTTTATAACATTTATCTCACTTAACCTAATCAAGTACACAATTAAGATTTTTCAACTCATCTAGCCTTAATCTCTGAGGGAATGATACTTTTTATATTACTTGTGACCCATCCGCTTGCAGTTTAGCTAATCAACGAACAAGTTTTTGGCGCCGTTGCTGGGGACTAATGGCGAGATTGTTTGTAGTTGATTGTCCTTATTGTGTGATTGGTTATGCTTAAGTTTCTTTTAGCATTTGTAGTGATAGTTATAGGTAGTAGTAAAAGTATTCATTTAGTTCATTTCTCTTGACAAGTTTGATACTTTTGTTCTCAATTTGAACGCGCAGGTAACCCTTGACGCATGCGAGGAAGACTGGAAGTTATTTTAGAAGAGGTTACTGAAGAAGACTCCAGTTCAGGAGAAATTGAAAACACACCGGAAATTCAGCAACAACCCTAGCTACTTCCACCACCACCACTTGAAACAAAACTGCAAGAAGACATGGCAGAAGAAGATGAGAATGATGTATATACACTGGACAACTATTTGGATAAAGAAGGGTAAACTTTTCATTTGAGTATCCGGCTACCTGACATTCAAGCCAGGAATTTTGAAATCAAGCCCGTTATGATTCAACTACTGGGGATGATTGTTACTTTTGAAGGAAATTTTAATGATGATCCGAATGAGCATTTGACTAAGTTTACAGAGGTTTGTGAGAACTTCAAAGAAAATAGGGTTACTAAAGATGCACTGCGGTTGAGATTGTTCCTTATGTCGTTATCTCACAAGGCGAAAACATGGTTAAATTCTTTGCCAGAACACTCAATTAAGACTTGGGATGAGCTTGTATCTAAGTTCAAGGCTAGATTTATTCCAAGAGGCAAACGTGCTACATTAAGGGGTGAATTGTTGTCTTTTGAATAGCATCCAGATGAGTTATTCTACGAGGCTTGGGAAAGATTCAAGGATATGTGGAGAAATTGTCCAAATCATGAGCAAAAGAAATATGTTCTAATGGAAGCCTTCTGGAATGGGTTGAATGATCAGACAGTGACAATACTGAATACTGCTTCAAATGGAGGAATTGGAAAGATAAAGGTAAATGAGCTATATGAATTGTATAAAGAGGTGGCATCTAGCACTATGCAACAATATAATAAGAGAAGGCAAAGTTCTAGGAGATATAAGGAGCCTAGCTCTTCATCATCAAGAGATATTGCATCGTAACTTGAAGTGATTTCTAAGAGATTTGACAATCTGGAACTGCAGATTAAGAAGGGAAATGCTGCAGGAGTTCATGCACTTCAGGCTCTGGGATACACTTGTGACCACTGTAATGAGGAACATCATTCAGATAAGTGCTTATACACCTTGGAGACAGTCAATTATATGAATAATGTGCAGCGAAGACCACAAGGAAACCCTAACTCTCAAACCTACAATCCAAATTTGAGAAATTACCCAAATTTCTCATGGTGAAATGGGCCAAGTTTGAACCCGCCACAAATATTATTATCTGGTGCTAAACAAATGGGGCCTCCTGGTTTTCATGGCCAACCACAACAGCATCAACTACAACAGCAGCATCCTCAGAAGGAGGAATCCAAAATTGAGAAGATGTTTGCTTAGTTATTAGCAAATCAAGAATCTGCAAGGGCTAAGAATAAGGCAACCTTCTCTCTCCATAAAACTGCTATCAAGAATCTCGAGGTTCAAATGGGTCAACTGGCTTCACAAATGAATGTACTCACAAGAAGCAGCCTTCTAAGTGATACCATTCCCAATCCAAAAAGGGATGGTAATGAAGAGTGTAAAGCTATCAGTTTGAGAAGTGGAAACCAACTACCTGAAATTCTGAGGCCTAGTAAGACCAACAAAGACATCACTAACAGTGTGGTGATTGACCTTGATACAAATGAGTTTTCAGAAGAAGGTGCTATAATAGAAAAGGAAGAGACCAAGAAAAGGAAACAAACAGAAGAAAATCTCGATGATGTGGTTCGAGGAAAAAATGTAGAGGGTGAAATGGTTGATGATAAAAAGAGGAAGATAACTCCTCCTCCTCCTACATAGATGCCGCCACTTCCCTTTCCTCAAAGGTTTAGGAAGAAAGATAAAGATGTCTAGTTCAAGAAATTTGTGGACATGTTTAAGCAATTACACATCAACATCCTGTTTGCTGAAGCACTAGAGCAGATGCCTAAGTATGCTAAGTTTCTCAAGGATGTTCTCTCCAAGAAGAAGAGATTTAGTGAATTTGAAATAGTAGCCCTTACAGAAGATTGTAGTGCCATCTTGCAGAGAAAACTCCCACCCAAATTGAGAGATCCGGGCAGTTTTTATATTCCATGCAACATAGGCAAACACTTCAATGGAAAAGCTCTATGTGATTTGGGAGCAAGTATTAACCTGATGCCTTTAGCTGTTTTCAATCGATTAAATTTGGGTGAAGCAAGGCCAACAACTGTTACATTGCTCTTTGCTAACAGAAGTATCTCACACCCAAAAGGGGTTATAGAAGATGTCTTGGTGGAGGTAGATAAATTCATATTCCCAGATGATTTCATTATGTTAGACTGTGAGGTAGATTGGAACATCCCCATTATTTTGGGATGGCTATTCTTAGTTACCGCAAGGACCCTCATTGACGTAGAAAAGGGTGAGATCACCATGCGAGTAAATGATGAGAAGGTGATATTCAACATGAATCAAGCCCTGAAGTTTCCAGATGATTCTCTTCACTGTAATTCTATCGATGTGATTGACTTTGCAGTGCAAGAAGAGTTGATTAACTCTTTGACCAAAGATCCCTTGGAAGCATTGTTGATCAGAGAAACAAGTAGTATTGATGGCAAGGTTGAAGCATATGCAGAAATGATGAGTATTGAAGCATTTCCTTATCAAAAAGCTAAGACTTTTGAACCTCTTGATGTAACTAGTGCTTTAAGCTCTCCACTAAAGCCTTCTACTGATGAACCATCGGTGTTGGAGTTAAAGACTTTACCTTCACATCTCAAGTATGCTTACTTGGGTAGTTCTGCTACATTACCTGTGATTGTTTCTTCTCAGTTGTCCACATTGCAAGAGGAGAAACTGTTAAGGGTCTTGAGAAACCACAAGAAAGCTATTGGGTGGTCCATAGCTAATATCAAAGGGATCAACCCTTCTTTGTGCATGCACAAGATTTTATTAGAAGATGGTCACAAACCTTCTATTGAGCATCAAAGGAGATTAAACCCGGTTATGAAAGAGGTGGTCAAGAAAGAGATCCTTAAATGGCTTTTTGCTGGCATAGTATACCCTATTTCTGATGGCTCATGGGTGAGCTTAGTTCAATGCGTCCCTAAGAAAGGCAGTATAACTGTAGTGGCTAACACCCGAAATGAGCTAGTTCCAACTCATACTGTGACTGGGTGGAGAATTTGCATAGACTATCGAAAGTTAAATGCAACAACCAGAAAAGACCATTTCCCATTGCTATTTATTGATCAGATGTTAGATAAGCTTGCTAGGCATGAATTCTTTTGTTTCTTGGATGGATATTCAGGCTACAACCAAATTGTAATAGCCCCAGATGATCAAGAGAAAACAACCTTTACTTGCCCGTATGGCACATTTGCTTTCAAAAGAATGCCGTTTGGTCTTTGCAATGCTCCAGCAACATTCCAAAGGTGCATGATGGCCATTTTTGCTAACATGATTGAGAAGACAATTGAAGTGTTCATGGATGACTTCTCCGTTTTTGGAGATTCTTTTGATTGCTGCTTAGATAATCTGGCGGCTGTTTTGTAAAGATGTGAAGAAACTAACTTGGTTCTGAATTGGGAAAAATCTCACTTCATGGTGCAAGAGGGCATTGTCCTTTGGTCATCGAGTGTCCAAACAGAGCCTAGAAGTTGACAAGGCAAAGGTATCTGTTATTGAGCAATTGCCTCCACCAATAAGTGTTAAGGGTATTAGAAGTTTCTTGGGTCACACAGGATTCTACCTTCATTTCATTAAAGATTTTTCTAAAATCACTAAGCCTTTTTGCAATTTGTTGGAGAAAGATAGGGAGTTCAAGTTCGATAATGCTTGTATGAACTCTTTTGAGGAGTTAAAGAAAAAGCTTACATCAGCACCAATTTTAGTGGCACTTAATTGGGAGCTACCCTTTATCATTATGGCAGATGCTAGTGATTTCGCTGTTAGAGCAGTACTGGGACAAAAAGCAGAAAAGGTCTTCTATCCCATCTACTATGCAAGTAAAACCCTGGATGATGCTCAACTTAACTACACTACTACAGAGAAAGAATTGTTGGCAGTGGTGTTTGCTTGTGAGAAATTCTGCTCTTATATTGTAGGCACTAAAGTGACTATCTATACAGATCACTCTACCCTAAAGTACTTGTTTACCAAGAAAGATTCCAAAACACGCCTGATTCGTTGGGTCCTTTTGCTTCAAGAATTTGACTTGGAAATTGTTGATAGGAAGGGCACTGAAAACCAATTGGCAGACTATCTGTCTCGGTTGAGTAGTGAAGCTCAACATGATCATTGCCAAGAGATCAATACAACTTTCCCCGATGAATGCCTGTTCTTTGTGGATAACTTGACTACTCCATGGTATGCAGATCTGGTTAATTATTTGGTTTGTGGAACTCCGCCACTAGACCTTAACTCCCACCAAAAGAGGAAATTCCTTCATGATGTGAAGATGTACTTCTGGAAAGAGCCTTATTTGTTCAAAAGATGTGCCGATCAGATGATAAGAAAATGTATTCTGGAAGTTGAGCAGTAAGATATTCTAGAGTGTTGTCATTCTTCTGCCTATGGCGGGCATTTTAGAGGAGAGAAAATAGCTGACAAAGTCCTTCAAAGTGGTTTCTATTGGCCTTCGCTATTTAAAGATGCATACGCCTTTGTAATCTGGTGTGATCGGTATCAACGAGTGGGAAACATATCAAGAAGGAATGAAATACGTCTGAATAATATTCTGGAAGTTGAACTTTTTGATGTATGGTGGATTGATTTTATGGGCCCTTTTCCAAAGTCTCTCAATCAAGAGTACATTCTGGTCACTGTAGACTATGTCTTGAAATGGGTTAAAGCTACGACATGTGTATCCAGTGATGCTAAAACTGTGATCAAATTCTTAAAGAAAAACACCTTCACTAGATTTGGAGCACCCCGGGCTATCATTAGTGACGGTGGCTCCCACTTTTGTAATCATCAATTTCAAGCTCTAATGAAGAAATATGGTGTAAAGCATAGGGTAACTTTGGCTTATCACCCTCAGTCAAATGGCCAAGCAAAAATATCCAACTGGGAGATCAAAAGTATTCTTGAGAACGTAGTAGGTGCAACAAGAAAAGATTGGTCATTAAAACTGGATGATGCTCTTTGGGCCTACAGGACAGCGTATAAAACTCCAATTGGGATGTCTCCCTATCAGTTGGTGTTCAGAAAAGCATGTCATTTGCCTGTAGAATTGGAGCATGGGGCTTATTGAGCCATAAAAAAGCTCAATCTTGACTTTCAAGCTGTTGGTGCAAAAACGCTCCTTCAACTGAGTGAATTGGAGGAATTTCGCCTTAATGCCTATGAAAGTGCAAGGCTCTATAAGGAAAGGACCAAGAAGTATCATGATCAGAAAATTATACCTAAGGTCTTTGAAGCTGGGTAAAAAGTGTTATTTCACAATTCAAAATTGAGACTATTTCCGGGCAAACTCAAATCACACTAGTCAGGGCCATTCACTGTGGTATAAGCTACTAACCATAGTGCGGTGGAGCTGGAAAATGAAAAGGGTGAAAGATTTCATGCAAATAGCCATCGTTTAAAGCATTATTAGGGTGGAAAGGTGGATCGTCAAGTCTCTACGATCTACTTTGCTGAGCAATCATAAAAGAGCTGAAGAGTCAAGCTGAAGACTATAAACCAAGCGCTACTTGGGAGGTAACCCAAGCTCTAAACTTTCCTTTTATGTGTGTGTTGTATTTCGGTTTTGTTTTAGTAGATTTATGTTTGATCTTTGTTTTTGTAGGTGTAACATCTAGACTTTTAGGCCTAGAAGTTCTAGAAATAGCCTAAATTAAATAGGTTACCAGACCCCTGTGAGCAGAAGTCCCAAAGATGAAAAAGGAAGGTAAAGCAGTTTCAGGGACTAAACTGCAAAGTAAAAGTTTTCAGGGGCTCGAGTATAATTAAGGTTAGAGGCTCCAGTAAAGTCTCGAAGGCCCAAAAAGAGAAAAGAGGCTAGATACAGGCCAATGGGTAAGTTAGAAACCTTAAAGAGATGGTTCTATGAGGTTAGGCTTAAGCAGGGGTAAAACCGTAAATTCAAAAAGTTATAACCAGCAAGGGCAAAAATGGAAGAGTGTACAGAAAATTCCAAGAAAATCCCAAAAAATGGGAAATAATATTCTAAGACTCTTCTATGAAGAGAAAAGATGAAAATACCCCTGAGGCAGCTTAAATGGAATTTATGAGGTTGTGACCGGTAAAAAAAGTATACCGTTTGAGGTAATTATTTGAAATAGCAAGAGACCTCAAAAGTGTATACAAAAATGAGGTTAAAGGGTTTGAAAGGTTGTACTGATTTATAAAATTAGTCTCGCAACCAAAAGGCCAGTAGAGTGGCTTTAAGAAATTAAAGAGCTGGTTTTGCCGATATAAAAGGGTATTTTAGTAAATGAATTTTATGCAAGGCTTAAAGGAAGTGTTATGGGTTAAGAAAATTCATAGATACTCTCTAAAATTAAAGAGAATTTATGGATCTAACATAAAATAATTACAGAGGCTAGAGCACTGTAATTAGAGAAAAGAAGTTAAACCCGGAGTAAAAGTGCACCGATAAAGTATTAATCAGAGTCTTGCACTTTACTTGGGCCACAAGTCGCCACTTGTCAAGCCTTTAATGGATGTTAATTAAAGCTTTCCAAGTGTCAAGCTACCAATGGAGAGGATCTTGACTTTGGAATTTAATTACATTATGATTTAAGTTAATTAAGAGAGAGGATTAAGATTAAGTAGGCTAATGACACTTGGCATAACATTAATGATGGTTGGTGGGATATTTTGTACACATTAATGAGCTCATCTCTCCCCTAAATCAGATGGGAATTTCGTGCAAGGCATGAAGAGAGGGAAAAAGAGAGAGTTTTGAGGGAAACCAAGAGAAAGGCATCAACTTTGGTCATACAATCAAGGTTCAAGGTGAGTTCTTGGCTCTAGATGTGTTCTTGCCTTGGTTTCTTTCTCTTTTATGGTTGAAAATATGTCTTCTCTCCCTTTTGATGGCTGGTCAAAATGGTTGATGAGTCGGGAAGGGAGTTTGGTTGTTAGATCTTGCTAGAACACCTCAAAGTATGGGAGATCCAAGTGGATCTATGTGAAAATTGGAAGAATTACGTGTTGATTTGATGGCTTTTTCGAATTAGTTACTGTTCATATCTGGTTCTGAATTTGGGCATGCTTAAAGTACACTCTGTGAGCTTTAAATCCATGGGTAGAACACTTCATTTGGATATGTGTACGATTTATGGTGATTTTTCAAAGTTAGGGTTTGAAATCTGGAAACAGTGTTAAGCTTTTGAAAGGGTGTCGAGTTCCGTACAATTCTGGTACTGTTCAGCGTAGAATTGGTTCCTGAAACTATTTTTCCTTTAAATTTAACTTAATTAGATTTCATTGAGACTTGGAATCACTCAATTTGGATTTTTATAGATTTAATTATGAATTTTCAAAGTTGAGCAAAAATTCTGAAGATTCTGCGTGAACAGTACCTGCGAACCAAAATTTCCAGATTTGATATTCTTGAATCTAAAGCCATCTAAAGTGGTCCTAATTGATAGGAAATAGATCATAAGGATGTAAAATGATAAGATTTATATTAGAAAATTTAGAAAGAAAACCCTAAGACTAAGAGAAAGGGGTTGAGGTTCAAGAAAGCTAGTCTTGAACTTTATGTAATCTAATGGTCCTAATAGATTGTGTCATCATTATGGTTATGTTTAGGACCTTTGAAACATCCAAGAGTATGTTTAGTGATGTTGACCGAATGCCCACATGGTTGGAAAGTCAAGGGAGTCAAAGGAAAAGTAAGAGGAAAGCTTGAGGTGCAAGGTAGTGAACTTACCCTTTATGTGCTTGACATGGTATGCTTATGTGTTGTTTGTATTTGTTGTTTGAATGATGTTATGACATGATGATTGTTGCTGGAAATGCTGTTTTTAATATGTTCCCATGGCCATGCATTTTTATACCAAGCATAAAGCATGATGGCATGTCACTAGTTAACTTAAATTTATGAAAAACTACATACCATACACTAGCATCCATCTTGTGCATGTATGTGGTAATGTTTGCTACTGAGATTCCCCCGAATCTCACCCCCTCCCTAACCAACCATTTAGGTCAAATCAATGATGGGCACTAAGGGCATGAGAAGCAAGGAGAAGAAGTGGAGAATTATTAATGCTAATGATTGATGTTATTATTCAATGTATGATTCTCCTATATTGTAAGTTATGTTATGAATTCCATCAATTCAATGTATATGCTTAGGATGTTTATGGCATGAATGAAAGTATATGAGCATGAATGGGAAAAAGTATGCCCATGTTAGGTATGCCAAAGAAATAAAAAGAATTAAAGTAAAGAGATATTAAGGGATAAAACGTAGGTCCTGAAGCAGTTAATTTCAAGCTTCAGTTTGACCTATCATATGAATGAGTTAAGCTACGAAATTTGGTACATTTATAATTCATATCCCAAGCTTTAAAATGAGTGGTAAATCACATCATTTGGATGTGTATACAATGAGATATGAATTTTTGAAGTTAAGGCGCAGAATCTGGAAAGTCCAGATTTTACCAAATGAATAGTAATTTTAATCCAATAAACTGTACGTTTTCAGTGAGGATGAGTTCAGTTGAATATTTTTCCCTTAAAGAGCATTGAAAGAGCTTTCCGTAGAATTTTGCAACACCTCCATACGATATTTCTAGAATGAGTTATGATTTTTCAAAGTTGGACCTGTAATCTGAAAACTGGACAGTGAACAGTAATTTTCCGAAAATTAACGTCCAAATTGAAATTTTTAAGCTTAAGACCATCCAAAGTGGTCTGGAATGGTTCTAAATGAATGCTAAGGTATTATATAAGTAAGGTGTGACAGTAGGCCTGATGGTTTATACCTCAAACTTTGGAGCTTAGCAGAAGGAGTGGCTGATTTCTGATTAGCGCAACCAGGGAAGTGCACCTAACCTTAATCTCCAGCATTAACCTTAACCTTGTTGATACATCTGGAATATCAAATGCATTTGATTGAAAATTCATTAACATTGTGGTTTTGATTGGTTGTTTTGATTATGTTGGAGCTTGTGTTAAATTGAGACTTATGGGTTTTGTTTTTGTGTGGTTGCCTGTGTTTTGTTGTTTCCTATGATTGTGCTTGTGTTTAGTCTTATTTTATTGTGTGTTGGGTGTTTGGATGTGGTAGGTCCAGTTAGTGTTTGATAATTTTTCAAGGTAGGCCTTTTCTATAATAGGCGTCGCAGCGTGTGTGACCAGAAGCCGCAGCATCTTGTCCTGTTTCAGTGTCCTATCTCTGTAATAGGCGCCGCGGCCCCTGCTTAAATCCATCGTGGTGCCTTCGTCCTTATTCTTCAGTCGCGTCTTTGTAAAAACTACCACGGCGTGTGTACCTAGATGCCGCGGTGCCTATCCTCTTTCCCGGATCTCCAGTTCTGTCTGAGGCACCGTAGCGTAAGCACTCATAAGCTGCGGTACCCTTGTTTTATCTAAGTTCAGTGGTTTTGTAGAAGGCGCCGTGGCGCCTTCTCGCATTCTGTGGGGTTTTTATTTTCATGTTTCTCGTTTTAACCTTCCTTATTTCTCTCAATGTCCACTTTGCCCCTGTCTAACCGGTTTTGAGGGTAGATTCACTATTTTCATTTTACATCCTTAACCCTTTGGTCATTTCCTTCCATCCCCTATCTTTAAACTCGTTTGGACTCCCCAAAATTTTACGCCGCTCATCACCCCCTTCTCTATAGGCATACTCGGCTCCCATTCCCTCACTGCCGCTTGCTCCCATTCCCTCACCGCTGGTCGTCCCCATTCCCTCACCGTCAATCACCTCTCTCTCCCTTGCACACCGCTAGTTCCTCACTGCCACTCTCCCTCATTGCCATTCTCTCCTTCTTTTTCATTGTCGCTCAACTTCCCCCCTCTCTTACCGTCGACTTCTTCTCCTCCTCTGTTGCACCACTATCGCGTCTCATTCCCAGTTGCCTCTCCTCTCACGTCGTGCCTCCACTCTGCCTCTAAAGTAAGTTTCGTCTCTTTTATTTCCTTGAGTTTGTAAGGAAGTGGGTTGTTAGGAATGTGTATTGTGGTTTAGAGTATTTTTTGAATCAAGTTTTAGAGGAGTTTGGGCTCTTTAAGGTTGGTTGGGGGCATTTTGATTCTCTGAGGTTGCATTGTGGTTAGTTTTTTAAGAAAATTTCCAAGTGATAATTCCACATTGCCCAACTGCTTGTGAACATATACTGATGAAAATACAATACTTGTGAAACTGAGTAATCATAGCTTGGAACTGATTTGAGTCCAAATTTTCAAATGACACCGGTTCCTTACCCAAGTTATGTTATTCTTTTTCACCTGTAACTGATTTGGAAATGCTATTCTGTTTGAGAAATCAAACCGATTGAAAGACCCAGTTGCTATTTTAGTGAAAATAGTTTAAATTGGCAGCTACCGATGGTTGTCTAACTTTGAAACTATTTTGTAAAAGAGAACCTTTGTGAATTCGGTTTGAATTGAGGGTCTATTATGACTCAGGTTTAGAAAGGGCTTAAGTAATGGTGAGAGTATGCTGTTGGGATTGCTTGACGTTTACTTTGACTTTTGATCTCACGCTTTGCTTTAAGTTTGGGGGAGAGCTTTTTTAGGTTTGTTTTGTTTTGTTTTGTTTTGTGGTTGTGGTGTGTTGTTTGCTTAGTTTGTGTATGGTGTGCTTTGCTCTTTCTTTACAAGTAACAATCAAATGGCCCCTCAGAAGAAAGCCCGTGCTACCTCCCCTGATCCGCCAATCAAGGAGCTTACTGAAAGGAGAGGGTTGCATTAAGAAAGGAAATTTCCTTGCACAAACAAATTTGGGTTTTATAAAAAAGCAAGGAAGCTCAAATTCTTAAATCTGATTGGACCCAGAAACTGTTAGATATGATTAGTTTTGATGATGTCAAATAATAGAGCAAAAAGTTTACATAAATTATTTATCTCATATTTTGACTAACTATCATACTTACTATCTTATGTAGTTTCCTCAAGAAAAGAAAGGAGATATTATGTTACACTTTGTGTTATGGAGAATGATCAAGAGGAAGAAGAAGAAGAGAGATTGAGAAAAGAAGAACTTGCAAGATCAAATGAAAATATCAAGATTCAAGTTCATAGATTTGATGTTAAACGTTGCTATACTCAATCAGAAGTTTGGATGGCTCAGTCGGAAGCTAAAATATACAACCGGGAAGTTATACCATCATATATTGAGTCACCCTTCATATAAACATGAAAAATAAGCTTCAGAGGTGATTTTCATGGGCAATTATCGATCACTTGATCGATCATCCATTTATCGATCAAGTTATCGATAAAATACATCCTCTGTTATGCTCTGTTCTTCGTTCAGCTCTGACATAGGTTCGGTATTTCTTCAATATCTCTCAAACCACAAATCCGTTTGAGGTGAAACTTGATTCCTATGAAACTAGACTCAGAACACGGTTCATGGACACAAAATTCAACTTCAAATAGTTTCATATGAGGGAGATATGTTGCTCGAAACATTGCAGTAAGGATTAACGCCTTGATTCCGACCTTTAGTCATTGTGATGAAGATAACTTTGCAACCACAACAAATTTTGGGGTGATTCTTGTTGCATTAGAAAGTAGACTCAAAGAGCTTTCTGGGGATAGGTCATTTGTAAAATTTGGAGTTGAATTGGAAGATTTATGATCACCCAAAGTTGACCTTCGTTTTGCTGGAATCAGACTTCGAATTTATTGAGGCAAAGACTAGAAGTTCTACACTGAACGGTTAAGTTCTCAAGCAACATGCTACTCAAACATGTTATTGAGTAAAAGCTCTAGAAGAGATGAAGAAATGAAAAGCCATTATCATATGTTACTCGAGCTTGATCAAGCAACTACGTATTCGATCATTTTATCGAGTTCCTGGTACTATCTCTTCGATTCTTCTCTTTTATCTTCACATGCATTATTAAGATTTTATCAATAACCTGTTGGATAAATGGTTTTTAGATAATGTTATGGATAAATGTATTCATCGATCACTTGATCGATAAACAAAGTTAACGTTATGGATAAATAGGCATTTATCGATAGCATGATCGATAAATAGATTATCGATGAGAAGACAGATAAATGGTAATGCGTTCTACTCATTCTATGTTTTGCTTTAGTCTCCATTTATCGATTACCTCATCGATCAGTCATTTATCGATAATATGATCGATCATTGCTCTTACATGTCTACCCTGTTTTTCACGTAACGAGATCGATAAATCAGTTCTTTGAATTTATAGGATTAAATCTCCTTGTTTTACTTTATCAATAACTTTATCGATCACTCATTAATCGATCACCTATTCGATCAACCTACATAGCATGTGTTTTCTCCGAATATATTTTTGCTTATTGTTTATCGATAAGGTTATCTATTATTTGTTTATCGATAATGTGTTCGGAAAATCATTACTTAAAATTCTATTCTATAACACTTTGTTTATCGATAACCTTATCCATCATCCATTTATCAATAATTTGTTCGATCATCAATGACTGAAGTTTCATTTTTGTAACACTTGGATTATCGATAATCTGTTCGATCAACAAGTGTTTGATCACTTGTTCGATCATGGAACGTTTTCCGTTTAAACATCAGTCGACTATGATGATTCTTAAAATCAATGATCTATTGTCTTTCAAGCTTTTCTCAGCCTTCTTTTTACACATAACTCTCTATTAAAAGGATACAAAGGCAAACGTAACTTAAAAAGGTTTATTCTTGCATAAATCATTTTTAGGTCACTGTATTCATGCATCATCCATTTATCGATAATTTGTTCGATCATCATATGATCCATAATCTATTCGATAATTGCATCTATCTGCTATATCTTTTCTTCATGTAATTAATCGATAATATAATCGATCAAAGCTTTATCGATCAAGACATCGATCAAGTAAGTTCATCTTACTTTCTGAAGATCTGATGATTGATTCTATGTTTTCCAACTTATTGTTTCTAAGATTATCAGATACTTATCACTTGATTTGAGGAAGATTATTTCAAGTAAAGAGCCACAACGAATTTATGATGTGAAGAATCGACTTTCATCAGGAGCTTCCAACGGCTAGTTTCAACGGTCATATTCTTCAAGCCAAACGGGAAGAAAATGCTTAACGGTCAAGTACCCAACATCATCTATAAATAGAAGAGCATTCAAAACAAGAAAAAGAGAAGAGTCCAAGCTTACAACATCAAATGCTAAAATGCCGATTCAACATATTCTCATTTAGAGCTCCGAAAGAAAACTCCCTGTCTCTGTGCTCCATAGACGAAAACATATGTATCCGTAAGATAGAGAGGAGAGTTTCCCAAACGTGCTTAAGATTCATCTATCACTTCTTTGAGAGAAGAAATATTCAATCTTCATTATCATTATTAGATTGTATCTTTACGGTGAGTAAAGGAGAGTATTACCTCGGTGTGAGGTTGTTGTTGAATTAGACTGGTTAGTCTAAGAATTGTAAGTGGCGTCACAAGTGCCCGGATCAAACTTGTGATTGTAGTGGTTCTCAAGTACCCGTGTTAAACTTGAGGGAGATAGTCGATTGAAAATCTCAGGGGGAGCCTGGGGACTGGACGTAGGTCAGTGAGGACCGAACCAGGATAAATCACTGTTTGCATCTTCTCTTCCCTTACCTTTTTATATTTCCAGCTAAACCATTTTACTACTGTGATTATACTTATCTCGATTCATTGTTTTTTATACTTAGAATTTCTTATGAATTTCATTACATTGTGAAAAGATTTTTAATTTTAATCAACACCCAATTCACCCCCCCTCTTGGGTGTTCAGCCATTCCAACAGAAACGAGGGGAATGAGAAGATGGTTAGGAAATTCTATATTAGGGTGGCAACAAATTTGAGTAATAAGATGTTTATCTGGTACCAACGTGTCCTCATTACTCCAGAGCATATCAGAAATTACTATGAGCTTCCCGAGGTTGAAAAGTGCCAATAACAGTGGTATCTCAGTAATCAAAAGGAGATTCCTCTAGGTGCAATCTCAATGACACTCACTGGTTCTGATGAGGCAATGTGGGTGACACCCAAGAGGGGCCAGGCTTATATTATGCGGAAGGACATGATACCTGAGGCCAGAATCTGGTTGCATATTGTCACAAGGAACATTATGCCAACCACTTATCTTAGTGAAGCCCCACAAAATCTGGCACTTCTGATATATCTATTCATGATCAAAGCGATAGTAAATGTAGGGAAATTGATTTTTGATGCCATATGGGATGCTAGTAGAGCCCACAACGCCAATCTCGTCATGCCTCATCTCATCTCGAATCTGTTAACTAAAGCGGAGGTAGAATGGAAAGAAAAAGATCAAAAGTTCAAGCCGATTTCACCATTCAACTACTCCAATTTGGTTTCTGAACGAGAACAGCAAAGGATCACTGAAGCCATGTACGCTGAACAGTCTCCCGAGGAATATAGGAGGGAACAGGAAGCTCATGCCAGTGCCAGTGTCGACCCTACCACTCGAAGCTTGGATCTCCTCCACGAGAAATTGGATAGAGAGATACGTCACAAGAGACATAGACAGAGGCGCATGGAGGAACTGTTAGTCTAGATGGCGAGGAAACTGGACATTGACGCGCTGGATGTGGAAGATATAAGCACTAGGGCAGAGTCACCGGGAGAGGAACATGAAGCTGGAACCTCTGGTGCTGGTAGTAGTTCGAGAGATGATATGGCCGTCGATCCGTTTGCAGAGGGTGATGAGGATCAGGGGGTCAGCAGTCTGAGGAGAAGGATGACTAGCTGGGCTTGTTTCTACTGCTATTGTTGTTTGTTTTGTTGCTTTTGTTTTTGTTTGTGTTCTTGCACTTTCTTGGGTCTTGATTTATTTTGTATGCTGTTATTTGCTTGTCTGGTTCTGAAAAGGCTACTGATGGCTTGTTGGATTGATTGTGACTCTTGAACAGTATCTTTCACTGTTGATTATAACTGTGTTAACTGCTAAGAACTGATTGAATATGTGGGTTGTTAACGGATCTTTTCATCGATTAATTTGTGGATACCAATAGTAATTACTGATTTCATTGTGGTTATCTAATAGCGATACTATTGATAGTTGTGCATATTGCTATACTTGTATAGGAAGACAAGCCAATTTTGACCTTTCATGCAGCGGATATATTGTTTTTGGATTCTGACTGCATGCCCTGATCTTCACTTACTCTTTTTGATAGTGAGGACACTGTCAGTTTTAAGTTTGGGGGTAGGGATTGATTTTTGTGGATAACAGGATTTTTGTTAATAACAGGGTTAAATTTGAAATTTTGAAAAGTTTTGAAAGGTCGCATTGTTGAGAAAATTTTTGTTTGAAAAAAAAAGAAACAAAGAGAAAACAGTAGAAACAGTAGAAATTTTGTTAGCTTAAATTTTTACTCATTTGGTTTTATGAAAGATGAGCTGAAGTGGTGAGTTGTTAGTTGAGAATGTATGAATGGTCCAATGATTGAACAAAATGCTTAGTTACTATGCTTTATAGGAAGTTTTGAATTGCTCTTTGATGCTTGAATTGTGAGGTTAAAACCTGTGTTTCTTTAATTTTGGAGAAACTAATGCACAAAAAGGGTCAAGACATTTCAAGTGATTATGTTGAGGGTGAGTGGATAATTTAGTCTTTATACTTTTATTTGAACTAAATTGCTTTAGAACCTTCTCTTGATTTCTCAAAGTTTATGGTTTGTTCTCTATGAATTTGAAAAAGGATTAGGGCAATTCTTAAATGCGTTTGAGCCTTTCAAGCTGACCTTAAAAATCTTGTCCTTTGAACCCATACTTTGAGCCATAAATTAAAAAAAAAATATGTATATATGTTTACGTTTTGTTTCAAACCCTAACCTCTTCCTAGCCCAAAACCAATTGAGAAAAACCATGAAGTCCCTAGCTTTGAGATAAATAGAAGTTGGAAGAATAAGGAGTTTGATGAGATGTTAAGATTTGGAAAGGTTGGCAGGGCTAATGGAAATATTTTGGAATTTTAAAGTGTTAGAAACTAAACTGTGAGTCATTGTTTTTAGGGTTAAGGTGCAATTTTAACAACAAAGTTTTCCCGAAAAAGCACTGGGCACCATAAAGTTTATTTGGGTGCAAAAATATACATGAAGTTGTCAAAAGGGAGCATTTGGCACCATGCCGTTAATGTCCGTCATTTTACCGTTAGAGGGGCCACAAAGTCAGTTTTAAGGTGCATTTTTAACAACAAAGTTTGCATCAAGGGGCATTAGGCACCATAAAATTTATTTGGGTGTAAAAATATACATGAAATTTGTAAAAGGAAAAAAATAACAAAATTCTTCAACCTCCATAAACATCCATTAATTTTATTCTTTTTGGTCTCACCAAATGCTATATTTTCTCTCTGTAAATTTTCACTTCCAAGCCGATCCATCTTTCTCTCATCATAGTCAACACGCACACTCTCTCTGTCATGTTGTTTTCTGAGCCTCCAAGCCTTTTATATGTATTTAAGCAAAACACATCTTTCCCTTCTAGGATATGAGGTTCATTCTTTGCACCCGAGTACTACCTCCAGTCCTTAATATACGATCCAATGGACTAATTTGAGGAGATTAAAATAAATAAATAAATTACTTTAAATATTATATTATTTATTTATTTGACGCAATAGCATATAGTACATGATCTCTCTAAAATATTTATATGCATCATTAAATTATATATTAGTTTACAAGCCAAGAAAATTAATTTGGAGAAAAAACAATAAATATAATATTTTAAAGTAATTTATTTATTTATTTAATCTCCTCAAATTAGTCCATTGGATTGTATATTAAGGACTGGAGGTAGTACTCGGGTGCAAGGAATGAACCTCATATCCTAGAAGGGAAAGATGTGTTTTGCTTAAATACATATAAAAGGCTTGGAGGCTCAGAAAACAACATGACAGAGAGAGTGTGCGTGTTGACTATGATGAGAGAAAGATGGATCGGCTTGGAAGTGAAAATTTACAGAGAGAAAATATAGCATTTAATGAGACCAAAAAGAATAAAATTAATGGATGTTTATGGAGGTTGAAGAATTTTGTTATTTTTTTCCTTTTACAAAGTTCATGTATATTTTTACACCCAAATAAATTTCATGGTGCCTAATGCCCCTTGATACAAACTTTGTTGTTAAAAATGCACCTTAAAACTAACTTTGTGGGCCCCTCTAACGGCAAAATGACGGACATTAACGGCATGGTGCCAGATGCTCCCTTTTGACAACTTCATGTATATTTTTGCACCCAAATAAACTTTATGGTGCCCAGTGCTCTTTCAGGAAAACTTTGTTGTTAAAATTGCACCTTAACCCTTGTTTTTAATGTTTAAAAAAAAAAAGAAAAAGAGAAGGGCATATAAATATTTAGTACAATTTCATGAAAGCTTGGTGAAAAAAAAAGGAGAATAAATTTTGGTACAAGTTTGAGAGAATGAAAGTGTTGAGGTAAGTTCTGATTATGAATATCTATTGATCTCAAAGTATTTGTATACTCTATTTTCCCTTTCTTTCCTAAACCATCACCTCTTGGCCACGTTACAAGCCGAAAAGTCCATTTGATTTCAAATTTATATGGGGTGAGTTGTAGGCAGAGAGAGAGGAGTTAGGCTTATGAAAGTATGCGGTTGAAGGTTAGTATGTTGGCTAAAGTCTCACATTCTGCTGAGACATTATCATGAAAGATGTTCATTGACTCTATACACACACTCACACTCTAAAATCATTGAAAGTTTGTTTTAAGCTCATGAAACTTGTTTCTTTGGGTGATTCAGTAATTTCCTATCCTGTATATTTTCTTGAGCATTTGATGAGGATATAGCTGTTCCTACAATCTTTGATGTGCAATTTGTTACTTAGTTGTTGGTTTGTTGTTTTACTCGAGGACAAACAAAAGTTTAAGTTTGGGGGTGTGATAACCTCTCAAAATTCCTACTTATTCAACTTGTTTTAGCACTCTTTTATTTGGTTTTGTAACACCTTACGTTTGCGACCTTATATTGTACCAAGTTAAGATATTCGGAAGCGCAATTTAAGGTTACTGGGTTGAAAAATCTGAATTTGAAAATTTCTTTTCTCGCATTACTATTCACTGTAACCTTAAACTTGGCATAACTTTAGAAAATCATAACTAATTCTAGAAAAATCGAAACAAGGTCGTTCCAAGTCTCACTCGAAGATCTTAACATCATCTATCAAGGAAAAATAACCTCAGGTTCCACTTTAATCAGAAACGTATCCGATTTTAATTTCGAAAAGCACTGTTCATTTGGTCATTTTTCTATTTTCCAGGATTTTTGCCTAACTTCAAAAAGGCATAACTTCTTGCACAAAGCTCCGATTGTGACACTTTACCACTCATTTTAAAGGGAAAAATAAGATCTATTTGCATGACAAATGTCAGGGAAAAATTCAACCATTTGACCAGGGTCTTCATTGGTCAAAGTTTGGTCAAATCTATACCATTTTTATCCCCTTTTTCACTAATTCTAGCACCATTTCGTTTTTCACTATAAGCGTACCATAATCACATATAAAGGTGCTCTACCATTAATATACATTTCAAAAGGTCATCATATCATGTATTCAAGATCAGAATATGCTTACATGGCTTGAAAGAGAAAGGTTCAAAACCATATAATACAGTACATAACTAATAACTTCCTCAAGCCATGATTATTTCTTTTCCCTTCTCCTTGGAAGTAGTAGCACCTAGAATACCATGTTATAGGAGGAATGAGATTTCATAGAAATCCCAGTAGCATTGACCATACAACCATCAGGTCAACATGCATAAGATGTCATGCTACATGCAGTAAAATAACATTGCTAGTCTTTATGCCATGCCATAACCATTCTGTATCCATGTTATCATATCATGGAGCATATAATCATTCTGGTCAAAACTCAATCATGCAAGAGCCAAGGCATACACTGCAAGGAGTTCACATCATCTGGGCATAAACATTCTCATGGCACATAAACACACATAGCAGAAACACTAAATGCAGGTCAACAAAATAATTGCAAGTTCACGCTACCTCAATTCCACGCTTAATGGTTCCTCCTTGTTTCCTTGCTTGAGATCCTCCTAGGTTTTCAGAAAATTGCCTATCAATCATACAATAAGGGTATGGTAAATTCCATATCCAGTATACGATTCTTTCTCTATATAATGCTACCCTTGTGCCTTTCAATGTATAATTTCTGTATACCTTTCCTAATCCTTTGACTTTGGTTTGACCAAGCCTTAATCCTCAGTTAAGGTCTTGGAATTCTTCCTTAATCCATGATTAATCATGCTTTCTTGGTTAATCACTAACCCTTAATCCTTAATCCAATATTTAATTAAGGTCCTCAAGTCACATAGTCATTAGTACAACATAATCTTCTAAGATTAAGTCACTAATCCCTTATGGATTAACCATTAATCATTCTCTAATCAACATGATTAACCTTTAATCATTCCTTAATCAACATGATTAATCATTAATTAATCATCCTTCAATTAGCATAACTAATCACTAATTACTAATTAATCAAGGTAGCTAACCTTAATTACTTACTAATCTTTAATCAAATAACATGATTAATCTTAGCTATCACTAAATCATAATTAATCAAGGTAATTAATCCTAATCTTCCTCAAATAAATAATTAACTAAAAATAATTAACACTTAGGGAGGTAAACGTATCTTAATTAGCTCTTAATCGGCGATTAGAGGTGTCTAACTTTGCTTTCTCCCTTTCTCTCTCTTCTTTCATCCTTTCTCTCTCCTAGAACTCAAGAACACAACATTCCCTCTCATGCAAACCTCTTTGGCCGAATTGTTCATGAAAGGGGGTATTTATAGGCTTTGATTTTTCAAAATCCCAAAAATGCCCTTCGGGAAAAAGATACGATCTCGGCCGTCCATTTTTTCCCACTTTACACATGGACAAATCTTAGGGCACACACCATAAGAAGTTGACACATGGATGGACACCTAATCACCATGTGATTTTCATGTGGAAATAAAATATTATTTTAATGTTTTGTCTCTTATTTCCCTTTATGCCCTTGAACAATTTGAAAAATTTCAACTTTGTCCTCCCCTTTTATTTTTGGCTGAAATATTACTCTAAATATTGGGAGAAAAATGACTCATCCAATATTCAGTGCAATCCACTGATTATTTGTGTATTTTCGGTTTGATTTTCCAACAATCCTGTCCAATTTACTGTCATAAAATTTTGATTTCAACACCTTATTAAATTCCCCTCATTCCAAGGGTATTCCATGATTTTTCTCAAGTTTTACCTCCCTCTATAATTTTCTAAATTTTTCTCTGTCAAAAATCACTATTCTACCAATAATAATTCGGTAATAAATATTCTTTAAGCTAACCTCTGCACATCCAAAGGTGGGAAGTAATTTTATAAATTAGGATAATATGTCACATAATTTATCCATATTTTTCCTTGAATTTTTGAGGCCTCTATGTATTTTAAATAATAGAAATTGGCTAATTTTCTTTAATTAACCAAAAATTCCAATAATTACAAATAATTCCCTGATAAATTATTTTTTAATCCTATATTCACCTTCTAAGCCTTAAACATTATTATGTACCCTCCTTTCTATTTTTCATGATTTTCTGGGAATTTTCAGGAATTTCGGACATTATTTCCAATACTGCCCTTTCTTAACCGATCTTTTCAAAAATGACCGTTATGTCCCTATCTTGATTTTTCCTCATAGCTTGGATCCTCTACTAGTCTACTATACTATTTGACCTTAGTCAGTCACAAGTCATTCATCAATTAGGATAAAATTATCAAAGTGTGACAAGTTTGGAAGTCAATTTTGCAGGAAAAAAAAGCCTGAAGCGAGTAAGGAATAGAGACCAGAAGTGGAGATCTGAAAAGAAACCATCCACTGCGGCTCATGGGAATAAACACCATGGTGGTTCTAATAGAAAGGAAGGAGGGCACTTCTATGTGAGGCGCCACGGCTCCTGACCAAATCCACCGCGGTGCCCAAGCTATCTCGAAGGAGTCCTTGTTCGGTGTAATCCGCTGCGGCCGATGATCACATGCACCGCGGCGCCAAAGCTGCTCAGCAAAGCCATTCTGTGTAATCCACCGCGGTGAATGACCATATCCGCGCGGCACCTAACCCCTCGCAGCTGTGCGTTTTATGATGTAGCTTAAAAATTAGGGCATATAGAGGGGGATACTCGGTTTTTCTGGGGACACTTCAACTTTGGGGCGATTTTGGAGGCTTGCTCTGCTAGGGTTTGGAGCTTTGAAGGCTTAGAATCTTTAGGCTTGAAACTAGAAGAGATTCGAAGCTTGTTACTCGATTTTTCTGGATTTCCTTTTTCTTCCCTTCTTGTTTCTGCAATGACTACTGGCTATTCTTATAGTTGTAGTTTTTTACTCAACATGTATAGCCAAATCAGTTTTTCTAGGGTTATTTTGATCTATTGTATGGATTGAGACTTGGTTTTACTATCTCTTGAGTATTAATGATAATGTGCAGTTGTTTTTACCTTGAGCTTAATGCGTCCTTATGTTTGGCCATCATATGGATTGATTGTTTGATTAGTTTAACTTGAGAAAGTTGAGTTAATCTGTGAACTTTGGTAAAAACATGCTAGTCCAGAAATTTAACCGAGTAAATAGACGGTTTGTTGATAGAATAGAGATGTATCTATTAACCTAGCATAGACTAAATGGGTTTTGGTTTTCAAAGTGCAACCTTTTCAAACAAATGCAAGAGATTGCTATGTTTTATTATGATTGCAAACATTTGGTTTTGACTTGAGAAAGCTTAATCAATTCTGTGAACCCCGGCTAACTGAACTTATTGTTAAGCATTGCTTGAGAAGTGATTAATCCAGTTTTATGAAGTATTTTAGTGAAGAATAACCCTAGTCTCTTAATTGTTTCAAAGTCAAGTTAATTTTATACTGCATTAAATCATTGCTTTCCTAATTTCATTTCACAAACTCTTTTATAACACTTGTCTCACTTAACCTAATCAAGTACACAATTATGATTCTTCAACTCATCTAGCCTTAGTCTCTGAGGGAACACTATTTTTTATATTACTTGCGACCCGTCCGCTTGCAGTTTAGCTAATCGGCGAACAGCTACATGGTAGATTTCTCAAACTAAGCCTCTAAGAAAGAATCAAGAAGGATAATAATCATTATTCTTTTATTTCCCTTTTTTTAATTCATTTACATTTATTTTTTTTGTGGGGCATGGACAAAATTGAATGTTCACAAATATTTTCAGATTTATTCATGAAAGTTTATAAACTTATTACACAACAATTTTATTGGAATATGAAACGGTTCAAATTTTATGTTGATGTTCAGTTTGAAAGTGACTCATGAGGATAGTGCACGTGTTTTGGCCATGAAAATTACAATAATTATTGTGATACATGACAAAGTTTTTATTTTTGTGAGTTTTGTAACTTTGAATTTGAGGAAAATCAAAATGCAACTTAATGAATTCTTTCATCCTCCAGCTATTCCAAGATGTTGCCCCTGCCACTATAGTAAATTTTCACGATATTGGACAAATAGATTTCTTTTCCCTATTACATGCAATCTGGCTGAAATTTAGCTTTCCTATCTATTTTCTTTTCACGGTCTTTTTTTTGTGGTTTTGGTATTTTCTTTGATTTGTTTGCATTGAGTTTGTGTTTTCTTGAGGACACAAGGTACTATAGATGGATGCTAACGCTAGCCACTTTTGAGCATGCTTAGACCAGGACTTATTGAAGAATTTCCTCTTTCATCAACATTAAGCAGATGATCAACAACAAAGGGGTTTTATAAGTTACAAGTTGGTGGATCCGTTTTGCCAGATTGAAGAGGTAGATGTGGAGGGTTTCTATGTGATGAGCAAAATCAATGGATATGTAGCTTCAGCAGCAGACTCATTTTGTCCCCCCTTTTTTTTCCTGATAAAAGATGTTACAAGCCATGAAGTGGAGGTAAGAAAAAGAAAGAAGGAAAACTAGCTGAAGGACCTACTTCGAAAAAGACTAATTAACTTCATACAATCATCCAAAACCACTTGGGCATTCTTAGAAGCGTTAGTGGGTTACTAAAGAAACCTGAATAGTATAGTGTCTAATGTTTAAATATGTAGAGCATATGTAGTAGGAGGTTTGATAATATTCTGATTAACTATAAATAAGAGGATCTGTCGTAAGCCTAATATAATAAAGAGCCACTTGTCAAAATATCTATTCTTCGTCATGGAAATAGTTCGCAGCAGTTCACTTTTAAAATAAATCCTTAAAATCATGCACTCTCGTCAGTTAGTTTTGCACCTTCAAATATTAGAGATAATAATTATCCAGTCAGGTCCTAAGACTATATTATTTGGAGGGGCCCTTATTTGTTTAGTCTTTTTTGCCTTCCGGTTACCGATATTCTATGGGAACCAAAATTAATGGTGGAGATAACATGGCAAGGGTTGACAGTGATACCTTTCATGAGCTACTCATTACGAAAGTCCCAAATGTAGTACAGAACACAACAAACATAAGAGCCCAGTGTATCATCGGCTCGAGATAATAAGTTCTTTAGCTAGGGATAAAAGGGTTGGCATTGTCCAAGGTCAGATTTGAAGGATAATTAGCATCAAAACATATAGCTTTGGACCAAGGACAGAGCAAGAAAAGATGTTTCAGAGTCTCAGAGGCAGAACAGCCAAATAAGCATGCTGTATCCTAGTCAAGTGGTGTTACATATCGTGTCTTTCACGAGTAAGGCATTTTGGAAGAGTTTTCAAATAAATAAAGCAACCCAAGGGATAAGATGAAATCTACTGATCATTTCCCATATGTTATCATGTAGTGTAGTCAAGCCATTACTGTCACATCCAGTAATATGGCATTTAGAAATAGGGATATTCCTAAATAATTAAGGGTAAAAAATGATAAAGGGAAATAGAAAATCTTGGTGGAAAATAATTATTATAATTTTCCAAGCCAATTATGAAAAGTTTGACTAATTAATGAAAATTGGTCAAGAATGATTATGGAAAAATATTTTCAAGCCTAAGAAAATTAAGGAAAAATAAGGATGATATCTTTTGAGAATTATATGGGATTATAAAATTTGTTTTATGACCAAATTGCCCTTAGAGAAATTACAAAGGAATTTAAGGGCAATTTAAGCTAGTTTAAGGTCCTTTATTTGGAAAATTCCAAATAAATAATTGGAAGGAGAATAAAATCCCAAGAAAATTTCTATGATATCCCAAGGAATTATAAGAGATTATGGAATTAAAAGAAGACCCTAAAGTATCCAAGATTTTTCCCAATTTCTCTAAAAAGTGGAAAAATCACTAAAGAGAAGGAAATTAGCTTTGCTTTTATTTAATTATTGGGAAATTAAATTTGAGACAAAGAGGACAATTTGGGAAGATAAAAATGAGGAGAATAATTTATGGATCTGATAGAAAATAATTACAGAGGCCAGAGCACTGTAATTATAGAAAAAAAGTGAAACTCGGAGTCAAAGTGCACCGATAAAGCAAGACTAGAGTCTTGCAATTCAAATGGTTCACATTTAGCCATATGTCAAGCCCCTAATGGAGAGGATATAAAGCTTTCCAAGTGTCAAGCCTCAAGTGGAGGAGAGTTTGACATTTGGAAATTAATTACAACTGGAATTAAGTGATTAAGAGGGAAATTTCAAGAAGGAGTAGGCTTTTGACACTTGGCTTCTCATTAATGCTAGTAGGTGAGATATTTTGTGCACACTAAATGAGTAATCCTCCCCTAAATCAGATGCTAGTTTCATCCAAGAGCAAACCAAGAGAGAAAAGAGAGAGTTCAAGGAGAAATCAAGAGAAAAGGCGCCAACTTTGATCATCCAACCAAGATCCAAGGTTAGTTTTTGGTTCTAAGTTGTTCCTTGCCTTGTTTGCTTGAGTTATATGTTTGAAATTTCTGGTTTTCTTCCTTCTTTGGTGTTGGCCGAAGTGTATAATAAGTAAGGGAGGAAGTTTTATGGTTCAATCTTGCTAGAACACTTCAAAGCATGTTAGATCCTAGTGGTTACAAGAGTTTGTAGGTTGATTTTGAAGTGTTTTGTTTGTTATGTTGTATGAGAACCTTTTCAGCCAAAGCAAGATCTGGACCCTAGGACGTGTTTTTCAAATTTTTGAGGCTTTCATTGTGTTCAAAATGAAAAATGGTGTAGGGCAAACCTAAAGAACAAGTGTTGGAAGCCATAGAATCAAAGTTGTAATTTTTGGATTTTGAACCCAAATGGTTCGGCCAAGCTGAAACTGGAAGAGGAAGTTTTATTTTTTTAAATCTAAGTAGATATTTGGAATCTACATGAAAAATCACGTGGGAATGAGTCAAGAGGGAATTTTTAGGGTTTAAGAAAACAAACTCTAAAATTTAAAGAACAAAGGTGGATGCTTTAAGGGACAAAGGTTGTCCTTGAGTTATGTTATGGATTTTTTTATGTGGAATGGTTAATGATTCTTGCTGCCCTTTTTGTAGATTGCCATGTTAGGGTTTGGCATTTGTGGAAGTAAGAAAGAAGAACAAGAAAATCAAAGAGCATTAGATTAAGGTAGTAAGATTTAATTAACCTTAATGTTGAGCATTGCATTGATTGCTATGCAATTTCATGTGCTATTATGTGGTTGAACTAAATGGTGATGATGATGATGATTGTGTAGCTATAATCCTTGCTTTATGTGCCTTGGCTATTGCATGTTAGAGTGCTACATGTATGAGGTAAAGTAGTTCCCTATTAATAGCAAAAGGTTGGAATGCTTGTAATTGATGCATATTAATGTTTTGGTTGATTGATCTTCGTACTGGGATTTCTTAAAATCTCATCCCCCAAATACAATCAAACAGTTTAGGGCCTGAAACTCTCAAGAGCAAGCTGCATATTGGAGGCTAAATTATGTTGTCACACCATACAAATTCGTGGGCTTTTGGTTATGTAAATATTCGGCTGGACAGTGCTGTAATCCCTAAGCAGGATGTCAATTTAGAGCCACGTTTTATTAAGTTACTGAAGAATTTCTGCACAAAATTTAGTATGCTTAAATTTGACGTCATGAGTTTCAAATTGATAGGTAGCACGTTAAAAATAGCCAACTACACGATTTTTACTGACTTTTCAAAGTTAAGGTTCAGAATCTAGAACAAGGATTTTTGCCAAATGGACAGAGGTGAATTTCACAAAAACCTGACACTTTTTCAAATGGAATTGGTTCATAAGATTATTTTTCCTTGAAATAGAATTCAAAGATATTTTTATAGAATTTTGAACCACTCTATTTTGATTTTTCTAAATTAAATTATGAAATTTTGAAGTTGGGCCAGAAAATTGGATTTTTACCCAATGAACAGTAAAAATCCGAAAATCAGCGTTTTTCATGGATTTTTGAGCCCAAGACCATCCAATGTGGTCTAAAATGGTTTTAATTAAATCCTAAGTGGATCCGATAGTAAGGTGTGACAATTACGGGAAAGAAAGAACTTATAACCATCAGCAACTGTATATTGCCCATGAGAGTTCAATTTCCAGGCTAGTCTATCAGGATGATTAAACACAGAGAATGGAATTCCCTTGATATTTTCAACTGTTTCTCTGTCATATAAAAGATTAAGGAGTCATAGGTTCTTACATCCCTTATCATGCAGTAATAGTTGCCCACCAATGCTATTGTCAATGGTCGAGCACACTGCAACTCATTTTTGTTCCCTCGGCTATAACATAATTATTGGAGTTATTCATGGCTTAAATATAAGCTGGACTAGAGGTATTAAGAAGCTACACGTCTTTTCAGATAGTTTTAGTGTAATTAATTTTGTCTCTAGAGGATGTGATCCTAGTCACCCATTTAGAGGCAGTAGTTGATGAAGGAGGATAGGTGATTGCTTTTTCTTTATCTTGTTTTGGTTTTAATGGGTAAAGTGGTATTCAGATTTATTTGGGAAGAAAAAAAGTGTGTTTTCTTTTCTCCCCCTCCCCTGTCAGAAGAGTTGGCGTTTTCCAACATCACATTCAAATTATTTGGGATTTGAAATGGATTGCGTTTTGTCTAGTTCAAATCTTGCTTTTGGATTTGGTCCCTATTCTCCGTTCTAGGATTTCATATTCAGTGTTTCTGCATATTTCGCATATGTTTTCTGTTTAAGGTTTTGTTTCTTTTTTTTATATTTATTTATTCATTTTTCTGCTTGTAACTCGGAAGAATCTCTCAACTTGATACGTAATGAGCAAACAATAAGCGTCCCCCTCTCAAAAGTGATTATGAAGAGATGGAGGAAGTGATGAAACTTGAAAAAGAGGGAGTGGGGAGAGATAATGACAAAGGAGTATGTGTTTTTTTTTTTCTTTTTGTGGTTTTAAAGACTGGACCGGAACTGACAGTTCAAGCTGAAAACTGGCAAACCGACCACTTGTTTGATTTAGTCAATAGTTTGACTCATGACTATTCTGACTTTATATGACCTGTTGTGAACCAATGTGAACTGGAAGTAACCTAAATAACCCACTAGGTTAGGCAAGTTACCAACTTTTTTTTTTTGGCCTCTAGACACTAAGATAGTTGTCATTTTGCTTTGGCAGAAAATAACACCCTTCATTTAGCTTCAGCCTTCAAGTATTTTCATAGAGGAAAGAAGATGTTGACAAAAACAAAATAAAAGAATGATGAAAGCAAAATAAAAAATGAAAGAAGAGAGGAAAATAAAAGCCATGAAAACCTACCTAAAATCGCTATACAGATTGCAGAGAGAAAGAGTGTTTGAGAATGAACAATACAAAGAGATGGAGGAATGAGAGTGAACGGTACAGAGAGAAGTAGCCACGAATGAACAGGAAAATGAAAAGATATCAAATTCAAAATATATCTTTGTTGCCATACCAATGCATTTGAGAGATTTAGAAGAACTTGCAACAAGAAGGCGTAGTTTACATGCTAGCTTCAACTTTTTTTTTTTCCGATAACCAAAACCTACCGTCTTTTTTGTTATAAGAAATTATTAAAAGGATTGGAATTTTGATCAGGTCAGAATATTTTTTCAAATGTTATTTTTTAAAAATGTTTTTAAACTCTTCATATATTATTTTAATTTTTTTATTTGACACTTATGTTTATATTTGTATTATTGTTATCTGCGTTAATTAAAAATATATCATTGTAATCATGACTGATCAAATTCTGAGTTGACTTTGGTCTGAACCACTAACCATTGAACCACTCCCTCAATCGATTCATTAACCGTTCTGGTTTTTAATACCTTCGTTTTTTTAGTGCTGACACACCGTTGGTTACTAAAATGAACGCCGTTTGTTTGAATGGTCCCACTACAAAAAAAAAATACACTTATTATGCTCCATCGTTTAATTTTTAGTGACAAAATTTTTCTGTCAGAAAATTTTGTCACTAATTATGTTGCTATCCGTCATAAATTTTAAATTATATTATTTTAAATTATAATCTTACAACAATTTATATAATAACATAACTAAGAATATAATGACTTAAATATTAGGAAAAATGAAAAATAAAGAAGTTAAAAAATATAATATTTCAAATCAAGCACCTAAGAGTTGAAAATGACAAAAAAAGATGTGATGTCTGATCTGGTATTTTATAAATATAATCAAATGACTAAATGTTCCTATATTAAAAAGTTTATTAATAAGTTCTGAACTGACAAGGACAAGTGTTGAATATTAAATGACAAGAAAAATATTGGCAATAACAAGTTATTTACTAACAAGTCATAAACTAGTAATAACAACGGTTAAACAACCAATTACAAGAAATGTGTTGGCAATGACAAGTTTGATAGCCTTTTTTTTCAAATATAAAATAAGGGCATTTTAGTTATTTGACTCTATTTACAAAATATCAGATCATGTACCACTTCCTTCTCTGTCATTTTCAACTCCTAGGTGTCTAAATTGAAAAATGATAAGTTCAGGGTTTTGTTTTTGGAATTTTCTCTTAAATATATTTTCAATTGTAAAATAAATTGATATATATATTTTCAATTGTAAAATAAATTGACACACACACACACACACATCTTTGGAGTTGGTGTTAATGAAGTTATTATCATCATTCATATTATTATTAAATACACACTAAGGCAAAAGACAATTTATTAGAAATCTTGTTTTATATTTCACTAAAATCAACTCTTCTTGATCATTAATAATAATTAAACAAATACGAAAAGAATATTAATAATTTTCTTATTCAAATTAATATAAGAAAGAAATAATTCTATTATATATACAATATATTGAAAGACGTAATATATGATAGAAATTCAAAGCCAACAAATAAATTTATATGAACACCTCAATTTATGATTATAGATCAAACTAATGTTGAAGTTAATTTTGAATTTGAATCATGAAACAATGAAATTTGATCATGATATAATTAATAACTCATTATATAGATTGATTTTGGTTTTTAATGCAAAGACAAATGGAACATACAAAGGTTTTTTAGAAAAGAAACTATGTAGAATGCACACATAAATAGGAGAAGGGTATTTGTTATAATATATTTAAATCATTTAATTTTTTTTATACAGAATAATTTATTATATTTTAATGTAATAGTTGTATTTTTGAATAATTATATTTTTTAATAATTATAAATAGTTTTCATCAAATATATAAAACACAAATAGATAATATAATATAAAGTTATATAGCACATATATTATTAAATTAGATATCTTATCAATATTAATTAAAAATAAAAATTAAATTTTTTAAAAATATATTTATTGAAAAATTATTTATGATTTAAACTTGAAAATTTGTTTCATTTGAAATTAATATTATACTAAAAATAATTTTTAAAATAAACAACACATTGTAAATAAATAGTAAAAAAAAATATTTAAAAATTATTTTTTCATAATAATAATTAAAATTATCATATAATTTATTTTTTGTTTTTAAAAATATATGTGTATATATATGATTATTTGGGCGTAGGAATATTATATATATAATTTTGTATTAAAAGTCTATAGGTTTATTGTAGTTCAAGGTCCTTGGTTTGTGCTGTGGAAAAGTCATATTAGACGAGGAATTATATGGTGATGACATGTGGTAGCGAGGTGGCAGGCTGATATAACACACCTTACTTTTTTACACTAGTAGGGTTATTTTATTTAACTTTGAACCACCAAAACGAGGTTTCATCCCATGAAAAATATTTTTTTAAAACTTTTTTCAAACACAGGGTTGATTCTGTTTAAGGAACGAGATTTTCTAAAAAATTCAAACTTTTCAAAAACTTACTTTCAAAGCAACTTATTTAGTGGTTCAAGTGCTTGATTTAACCCTTTTAACAAAATTGGTAAAATTAACTTAGGACCCAAGTTCGCATTCAACTGTTCAAACCCATTCTTTTTCCATCCAACCATTTAGAACTTGTATCAAGTCATTATAGATCGTAGGGCTTAATATTCAATACCCTGATCACTGGCCCATTTAAAAAAGTACATGTACTCATACACACAATCATGGGAATAATAATAACTATATAATAGCATACAGAGTATTTCTGTTATTGACAGTTACCTATAGTTTATCTGCCCTCAGCCACCTCCTTATGGAGGAATATTTACATACCAAAATAGATATACATATACATACATATTTATATCTTCAATCTAGAATAGCAAAAGATGGCAAGCATATTTAAACAAAATACATAAGAGATTCTTTAGCCTCCTTCACCTTCAAGCTCCATCAATCGCAACTCCCTTGCCCTTAGAAGTACTTGCTTTTGCTCTATAACATGGAAGAAGGCGTGAGATTCTAAAGAATCCTAATAGTAACAAAGTCCTTCATATAATCATATAAGATCATAAAGCTACACTAGCCAAAGAGAATAACACCTTGCAATCAAATGTAATTAATGATGCTCATACATCATACACTTATATAGCTAGTCACTAACTACTGCGTACATATTCCAAAGTAAATGGAAAGCAGCTTATATTATCTTGACAAATGATATCATGTAAAAGAAATTTACCTGTTCTCATACATACTCAATATAATGGCATATCCAAACATGCGGCAATCAATGCATAATCACATGAAAGGAAAAGAGCTACTACCTTTTGCTCTTTCTGCTGTACTACCTTCCCCTTGCTTTCTTCTTGGCTCCTTTCTTAATAGACTAAGGCAAATATCAAATCCTATGAATTATAGGCAAGGGCAATTAATATATATATATAAATGCTTATATACTGTATTGAAATAAGTCAATAACATATTCATTATAGCTTAAATTCCTTATAATTAATCATATAAAGTTGTCTATTTCCCTTACACTTCACAAATTATTCTCCTTATCTTTTCTTCTTGACTTGGAGAATTTATGTTCCTTTTGTTATTGACATTAAAGAACAAATTTTGGAAGAGGCACACAAAAGCAAGTATACTATGCATCCAGATATGACAAAAATATAGCAAGATATCAGAGAATTATTTTGGTGGCCTGGTATGAAAAGAGACATGACAGAGTATGTGTCTAAGTGCCTCACCTGCCAGAAAGTCAAGACGAAGCATCAGAGACCGTTGGGACCTTTACAACCTTTGAATATTCTTGAGTGAAAATGGGACAGTATCTCCATAGATTTCATCATGGGATTACCTCGCACGTCATTAGGATATGATGCAATTTGGGTAATAGTTGATCGATTGACGAAATCAGCTCATTTGTTGGCAATGAGAAAAGAGTATCAACCAGAAAAGTTTTCAAGGTTATATATTAAAGAAGTTTTGAGGTTATATGGAGTGCCAGAAACAATTGTATCTGATAGAGATCCTTGATTTCATTCCAAATTTTGGAAAGCGCTATAGCAAGCTATAGGTACAAAGTTGAGTTTTAGTATGGCCTATCATTCACAAACAGATGGATAGACGGAGTGAATTATCTAGACAATAAAAGATATGCAGAGAGCTTATGTAGTATACTTTAAAGGGAATTGGGATGAGTACTTACTGTTAGCTGAGTTTTCTTATAACAATAGTTACTATTCTAGTATACAAATGGCTCTGTATGGACGTAAGTGCTGATCCCTACTATGCTGAACAGAGTGAGGGGAAAGAAAGATTTACGGTCCTGATATGGTAGAACAAACCTCACAATAGATAAAGATGATTAGACAGAGGCTACTTACAGCCCAAAGTAAATGGAAGAATTACGCTGATGTTCAGCGAAAGCCTCTAAAGTTTGAGGTTAGAGATCATGTATCTTTAAAAGTATCTCCAACAACAGGAGTGGGGAGGTCATTGAAGGCATAGAAGTTGACATCCAAATTCATCTGGCCCTTTTAAATTCTTTTAAAAATTGGACCAGTAACTTATAAATTGGCTCTACCCCTTAATCTTAGTCAAATAGATGATGTCTTTCATGTTTTTTAGTTGAAGAAGTACCAACCAAATCCCTCTCATATTCTAGAATATGAGGACATCACGCTACAAGACAACTTGACATTTGAGATAAGACCATTACAAATTGTAGATCAATAGGTTAAGCAGTTATGAAATAAGTCTATTCCGATGGTTAAGGTGATCTGGAAAGACTTAACACAAGAAGAGGCAACCTGGGAGAAGGAAGACGACATGAGGAACAATTACCTAGATCTTTTCGTATAAGGTATGTTTTAAATTTCAAAGATGAAATTCATTTAAGGGGTAAGGAAATGTCACATCTTGTAAATTTTAACCCTGATACAACAACAAGCCTTATCCCACTAGGTGGGGTCGGCTACATGAATCACACGACGTCATCGTACTCTGTCAACAACCCAGTCATTTTAACCTTGATAATGGGAGTGAAAAATTAAGTTAAGGACCAATAGGTAAAGTAGACTAACTGATGAAGCTATTCATGATATAAAATCTAGATAGGGTCTAAACTGATATTTTTATAATATCCTGTATAGGTAGGACAGACTGCAAGGGGATGTTAGAAAAATTGAAAAATTCTCCAAAAATAGGAAAAATGGAAAATTAAGGATTTAAAATAGTATATGAGGTCCCAGAGGTGAAAAAGGGGTGAAAATAATTTACTGCAAAATTTTTAAAATTTATTAGTATTTTATGACCAGCCAGGGATTTTTTGCTGTAATTAATTATTTAAGCTAACCCGAGGCCTCAATAATTTTGGAAAAAAATATGAAAAAATTATTTATCATATTATTATGAATTTTAAAATTATCTTAGGCCTCAGGATATGAAGGGAATTATTTTTGAATAATTAGTGACGAAGCATTATCAGTAAAACCCGATTTTGGAAGAAATTCAATATAGGAGGTTAAAGGTGGAAATAAATTTTAGAAAGATAAAAATGAATTTTTGGAGGCCTAGAACTATTATTAGAAATTAGTGGGAAATAATAACTGATATAGTGTATTTTGACTTGAAATTGATAATTTATAATTGGGCCACATTTCCTCTTTCTCTCCAATCAGTTTTGGACTGATTTTGGGCCAAGAAAACATGGCAATTTTGTGCAGCCTGTGGGATCACTTGGTCTTTGTCTTTCCTTCTTCTTTCTCTCTCTAAAATTCATTTTGCAAGAGTTTCCTTAAGGTTTCTATAGGCTTGGACAAAAATGAGGGGAGGGGAGGGGTATTTATAGAAAACAAGATTGAATCTTGGCCCTTAATCTTGTAAATAAGTGGCTTAATCTTGACTGTTCATTTTCCTTCTTTGTTTGGTGATGACAAGTGTCCTCATGACAGCATGCTTACCTCATATTGCTTATATCATGTTCACATCATCAAGCCACATGTCTTTAATCAAACTATACATGTGTCTTGCATCTAACCATACACATGCCTTTCATCTAACCATATATTTGTCTCTTCCATGTCCCTTCATTATTTTGACATTAAAATAGGGAGGAAATTAATGAAAAATTCGTGCAAAATATAGCCCCTAAGCATTCTTCCACCTATCTTGCTATTTTACACCGTATCAAGTACTTTTTCAGGTCCTAACTTACCTGGGACTACTGGGACATGTTGTGGTACCATTTTCTCATCTCAAATAAGTCCACATGGCATTATATAACATGCCTAAAGAGGAAGTGATACTCTTCCCTTATTCTTCCATTAAAATAATTAATAATATTTATTTCGGAATAAACTTGACTGAATTCTTTCTACTAGTCTGCGACTTCAAGAATCTGTCTCTAGGTACCAATACTGTTTATTAATCATAGGCAATTTCTCTAATTTTTGTTAAGTTAAAAGTCAACCTCTAGACAATTTACTTTGACTTTCCCCAGATAATGTATGAATATGCTTTAAATTCTATTAAAGCCACCATCTTCGCTTTTTGGGGATAGAATTATTTTTAAAACCCGTGATAATTCCTCAACTATTTTTTCCATTTTTGTCCAATTTTCTGACGCCTCCCCGTATTTTAAATAATTTAATTTCTGCTAATAATCAAAATTAGCAAAAACCCTGAAAATTTCACAAATTCCTTCTAGGGGTATTTTCATAATTTTCAGCCTCATACAGGCCTCTGGACCTTACTGCTATTTTTCTAAGATTTTTTTGAAATATTTAGGCCAACTTTCCACCACAGCCCTTTTCGGCTTAAAATTTTTTAAAATTTGCGTTTAAGTTCCTACTCAGGTTTAGCCTTATGAATCTTCTTATTGAGGTTCCTAGCATAATTTTTGGCTCTTAATTACCTCAACTTCTTATACTACACCCCGAAACTTCACATACAAGATTTAACATGTTATTTCCCATTTTTTAGGATTTTTCTGGGATTTTTGGGCATAATTTTCATTTTTACCCTTATCACCCCGAAACTTTACAAAATTATAATTTTGCCCCTAGTTTGGTTTAACCCCATAATTCACCTCTTTGAGGCTTCTAACATAACCTTTAGCCTATATTCATCTTCATTTCTCATTCCTGGGTCTTGAGACCTCACTGGAGTCTCTATCTTCCTCTTTTCTCAATCCCAAAAAACTTCCCTTTGTGATTTAGTCCCTAGGAATTCTTTTATCCTTATAGGGAACCTCTGGGACCTCTGCCAAAAAGTGTCTGGTAACCTGCCCATTTTAAGCTAATTTTGGTACTTTTAGGCCCAAAATTCAAGACGTTACAATCATTCAATTCATCACAAAAAGAAGTAGAATCATCACAACTAGAAGTTTCAGATTGAGCATTTGTAATTTTAACTAATTGAGGGGATTCACTGAAAATTTCTTTATCCACCTCACCATCACTCAATTCAAGAGTTTCATCAGGCAAAATAGTAGGAGAGTCTACTTCTATAAGAATAGGATCATTACTAAATAATAGTGAAGACTCTTCTTTACTCCTTTGTAATTTCTCTACTTCTTGTGCTTGAGAGGTCCATTGGATGTAGGCATAAGAGGTGGGGAACTTTCCATACTTGGTATGGCTTTTGACTTTTGGTCTTCAAGTTCTTGTTGCTCTTCTTCCTTTGAATCATCTAAGTCATAGGGCTATAGAGCTCCTTCTTCTCTTTATTTCTTCTTCTAAAGCACATGGTTGACAAATGCTTTGATCCAATCCTTAATGTCTTCTAATATTTTCACTTCTTCTTTGGATATCCCAGATAACTCTTTGCTTTTAGACAACTCAAAGAAGTGGATCTTTAGAGTGTCATATATCCCTCTCAATTTCTTTGCTTGGTAATCCATATTTGGTAGTGTGGGGAAGTCGTCAAGACCATAGGATTGAGATTGAGGGTCAAGATGGGGTAAAAAAGAAGGTTCACAGTATGAGGGAGGAGATAGATGGAATGATGGTGATGGTTCATGAAATGGTTGGTATGATAAGAAAGGGTATTGGTGGTAGGGTTCATGTGATGGAAAGTTTAGCTCATGATATAGATGATGTGATAGGAAGTGTTCAAAGTGTGGATTGTATGGCAGAGGTGATAAGTCATAATGGGGTCTTGGTGGTGGATGTTGGTTTAGGTGTAAATGAAATGAAGAGGTATGGTAAAGGGAATGTGGAGGATAATTCATCGAATCATAGCAATGGTTATGTTCAGGATGGGGGTATCATGTCCTTGATAAATCCCATCATATTCTCCATGATCCATGCCTGCCAGAAGAAGATTCAGTTCTTGTTGTATAGCATTAAGTCCTTTAGAGAAATCACCACCCATCTCAGTGTTATCACCTGCAAAAGAGGAAGGAAGGTAAGATGGATCTAAATTATCATTAAACCAAGCTATAAAAAAGCAAAACAATCAATTCCTAAAGAGTTCTTAATCCTAAGAAGTTCCTAAAAAAAGTAAAGAATAACTAGCAAAATCAAACAGGAAAAGAGGACCCTTGTTTTTAAGGAAAGGGGACCTTTGCCGTAGTGAAATGAAAGGGTTGGTTGCGGCGAAGCTATCCCAAGAGCAAAGGAAATTTCAAGACAAAAAGCTTTACCGCAGCAAAAAGAGAGGTATGCCGTAGCGAAGAACACATAATGTGAAAAAAATCAGAGGAAAAAAGTGTGTACCTCATCCGGTTTATCGATCATTTGATCGATTAACAATTTATTAATCAACTTATTGATAATTCTTACCTATTTGCTGGATTTGACTGAGATTTTACATTACTGATGATCGATGAATTGATCGATAATTAAGCGATCGATCAACTTATCGATAATTTTCCTTCCATCATCTCTGGTTAGTCTCATATTCCTTATTTATCGATCAGTTGATTAATAATTCATGCCAATTCCCTATGCATTTATCGATGACTTCATCGATTATATCATACTTTGTTCACCTTTGTTTTTCCACGACAAAACAGAGTTTCCTGCAAAACAAATCTCTATACACTCTGATGCTTAAGTTAGTCTTTTAATCATCAAAACTTCAAATCTAAAGACTCAAATTAGAGAGATAATGTGAGATTTCTTGCAGCTCATTGGGATTTACCATTCCCAATTCTCTTCTGAAGTAATTGAACTTTTGTTGGTCAAGAGGCTTCGTGAAAATGTCTGCTATTTGATATTTGGTGGGAATGAATTCTACCTTCACATCTTTCTTTTAAACATGGTCCCAAATAAAGTGATGTCGAACATCAATGTGCTTGGTTCGGGCATAGTGAACTGGATTCTTAGACAGGCTTATTGTGCTCGTGTTGTCACACAAAATTAGAATCTCTTTCAAGTTGATTTCCAAATCTTGTAGTTGTTGTTTTAACCATAGAATCTAAGCATAACAGCTGGCAGTGGCAACATATTCTGATTCTGTGGAGGATATTGCCACAGTGTTCTGCTTTTTGCTTGACCACGAGACAAGGCATCCTCTAGGAATTGTCACACCTTACTATTGGATCCACTTAGGGTTTAATTAAAACCATTTTAGACCATCTTGGATGGTCTTGGGCTCAAAAATTCATGAAAAACGCTGATTTTCGAATTTTTACTGTTCATCAGGTAAAAATCCAGTTTTCTGGCCCAAATTCAAAAATTCATAACTTAATCTAGAAAAATCAAAATAGAGTGGTTCAAAATTCTATGAAAAGATCTTTTAATGATTTTTCAAGGAAAAATAATATTATAAACCAATTCCATTTGAAAAGGTGTCAAGTTTTTGTGAAATTCACCTCTCTCCATTTGGCAAAAATCCTTTTTCCAAATTCTGAACCATAAATTTGAAAAATCATTAAAAATCGTGTGGTTGGCATTTTTAACGTGCTACCTATCGGTTGGAAGCTCAGGACGTGAACTTTAACTATACCAAATTTTGTGAAGAAATTCGTTCGGTAACTTACTAAAATGTGGCTCTAATTTGGCATCCTGCTTAGTGATTACAGCACCAACCATAGATACTTACACATAACCAAATACAAATATTTCCTCATGGCTCATCACCATATTAATCCTTGGATTTGTAGCCTCCCTTTTGATGGTTCAGTCTCTAAAATGTTAAGTTACATATGGTGGATGAGATTTCAATGAAATCCCAGTAGCAAGATTAATCAACCAAAACATTAATATGCATCAATTACAAGCATTCCAACCTTTTGCTACTAATAGGGAACTACTGTACCTCATACATGTAGCACTCTAACATGCAATAGCCAAGGCACATAAAGCAAGGAGTATAGCTACACAATCATCATCATCATCATCATTTAGTTCAACCACATAATAGCACATGAAATTGCATAGCAATCAATGCAACACTCAACATTAAGGTCAATTAAATCTTACTACCTTGATCTAATGCTCTTTGATTTTCTTGTTCTTCTTTGTTTTTTCCTCAAATGCCAAACCCTAACATGGCAATTCATAAAAAGGGCAGCAAGAATCATCAACCATTCCTCATAAAAATCAATAACATAATTCAAGGACAACCTTTGTCCCTTAAAGCTTCCATCTTTGTTCTTTAAATTTGAGAGTTTGTTTCCTTAAACCCTAAAAATTCCCTCTTGACTCATTCCTATATGATTTTTTATGTAGATTCCAAATATCTACTTGGATTTAACAAAATAAAATTCCTTCTTGCAGTTTCACCTTGGCCGAACCACTATGGTTCATTTTTCAAAAATTACAATTTTGATTTTTTGACTTCCACCACTTGTTCTTTAGGTTTACCCTACACTATTTTCCATTTTGAACATCATAGAAGCATCAAAACATTGAAAAACACATCCTAAGTTCTAGCTTTCTTCTTGGCCGAATAGCACCTCTTGAAAACCAACCAAGAAAGCTTCCAAAAACAACATCAAATCACTTGAAACTACCATGATTTAAAGTGTTCTAGCTAGTTTGAACAACAAAATTTCCCTCCCCTCTTTATATTTATTTTGTCCAGCACAATAAAAGGGAAAGAACCAGAATTTTCAACCATCAAAAACAAGAGAATCAAGCAAGGAACAACATAGAATCAACTACCAACCTTAACTCCAAGCTTACTTGATCCAAGATGGTTGCTTTCTCCTTGTTTCCACTTCAAGCTCACTCCTTTCTCTCTTGATCTCTCCTTGGCTGAAACATAAATCTGAAAGTAGGGGAGGAAGACCTCAGTTAATGCTCCCAAAATATCTCATATACCCACATTAATGAGATGCCAAGTGTCAAGTGCCTACTCCTTCTTGAATTTTCCCTCTAAATCATTTAATTTGAATTGTAATAAATTTTCAAAAGTCAAACTCTCCTCCACTTGAGGTGTGACACTTGGAAAGCTTAATTACTCTCTAATAAGGGCTTGACAAGTGGCAACTTATGGGCCAAGCAAAGTGCAAGACTTTGATTAACACTTTATCGATGCACTTTTACCCTGGGTTTAACTTCTTCTCTATAATTACAGTGCTCTGGCCTTTGTAAGTATTTTCTGTCAGATCCATAAATTATTCTTCTTATTTTTATCTTTCTGAATTGCCCTCTTTGTCTCCAATTTAATTTCCCAATAATTAAATAAAAAGGAAAACTAATTTCCTTCTCTTTAGTGACTTTTCCACATTTTCAGAGGAACTGAAAAAAATCTTGGATACTTGAGGGTCTTTTTTTTAATTCCATAATCTCTTATAATTCCTTGAGATGTCATAGAAATTTTCCTGGGATTTTATCCTCTTTAAAAATATTTATTTGAAATTTTCTAAATAAAAGGCCTAAACTAGCTTAAATCGCCCTTAATTTCCTTTGTAATTTTTCTAAGGGCAAATTGGTCATAAAAGCAATTTTATAATCTCATATAATTCTCAAGGAACCTTATCCTTATTTTTCCTTAATTTTTTGAGGCTTGAAAATATTTTCCCATAATTATTCTTGACCACTTCCTTGATTAGTCTAACTTTTCATAATTAGCTTGGAAAACTACAATAATTATTTTCCACCAAAATTCTTCTATTTCTCCTTGTCATTTTTTACCCTTAATTATTTAGGAACATTTCTTATTCCTAATTACCATAGTAATAGATGTGATAGGAATTGACGTTGTCCACTGGTACTCTTTCTATCTGTCTTATAACCTCTATGATCAGTATCTGAGTATCCTATTAGATATTCTGCTCCTTTCTTGGGATACCAAATTTCCAAATTTTGTGTTCTGACAAGATATCTGAGGATTCTTTTGATGGCTTCTTCATGTGATTCCTTGAGGGCTGATTGGTATCTTGCACACATTCCCACACTGAATTGAATGTCTGGTCTGCTTGCTGTTAGGTAGAGTAACGACCCTATCATTCCTCTATACTTGGTCAAATTCATGTCCTTGCCTTTCTCGTCTGCGTCAAGTGAGATGGTTGAGCTCATAGGAGTCTACATATTTTTAGCATTTTCTAATTCATATTTTTTTAGTAACTCCTTGAGATACTTCGTCTGGGATATGAATATGCCATTTTTCTTCTGCTTGATTTGTAATCCCAGAAAAAAGTTCAATTCTCCCATCATTGACATCTCAAACTCACCCTGTATTAACTTAGCAAACTCTTGACAGAGATCCTCATTAGTAGCTTCGAATATAATATCATTCATATAAATTTGAACAATTAAAAGTTCCTTTCTACTTCTTTTGATGAAAAGTGTAGCATCCACTTTGTCTCTTTCAAAACCTTTTTCTATCAGGAAATTGCTAAGTCGTTCGTACCAAGCCCTAGGAGCTTGTTTTAATCCATATAAAGCATTTTTTCAATTTTTAAACATGATTAGGGAAATTGGAATCTTCAAAACTAGGAGGCTGTTCGATAAAAACTTCTTCCAAAATATAACCATTCAAAAATACACTTTTAACATCCATTTGATATAATTTGAAATCTTTTATGCAAGCAAAGGCTAAAAGTACTCGGATGGCTTCCAATCTAGCTACTGGAGTATATGTTTGCTCATAATCAATACTTTCTTCCTGATTATAGCCTTTAGCTACTAGTCTGACTTTGTTCCTGATGATTTGTGCAGATTCATCGAGCTTATTTTTGAATACACATTTGGTGCCTATGACTGGATAGTCATTAGGTCTGGGTACCAACTCCCAAACTTTATTTCTCTCAAATTGGTTCAGCTCTTCCTGCATTACTATATAGAATTCATCAAATAGATCCTTGTCAATACTGGTTGGTTCAATATGTGAAATGAATGTAGAGAAATGCACTTCATTAAACACTTGTCTCCGGTTTTGACCCCTTCATTGACTTCACCAATGACTTGTTCCAAAGGATGATTTCTATTATGTCTCTATGCTTTAGGCTGTTCTAAATTTTCTTGAGAAAGAAGTTCATTTGAATCATCCTTGTTTTCTAAAGATTCTTCTGAAAGTACTTTGAAGATTTGTTCAAATTCAATTTTTTAAAATTTTGAACGATCTCAGCATCATCATCTAGAGGTTTTGAAATGGCTTAGTTCCATCAAACACAACATGTATTGATTCTTCAATAGTGAATGTACGTTTATTGAAAACTCTATAAGCTTTACTACAATTAGAGTAACCAAGAAATAAACCTTTATCAGCTTTAGGATCGAATTTACTGAGATTTTTTTTGTTGTTGTTGTGAATGTAGTACTTATTCCCGAAGATCTTTAGATGAGCCAGATTAGGCCTTCTTCCTTTGTACAGCTCATACAGAGTTTTCCCTAGCAGTGGTTTTGATGTAAGCTCTATTGGAGATGTAACA